>NW_027469167.1:300000-505571 GCF_051020765.1 Lasioglossum baleicum | reverse complement strand
GTCTGCGGGATGCATCCTCTCGCACGTGTTTTTGCTCGACTAGCCTGCGGGATGCATCCTCTCCCACGTGTTTTTGCTCGACTAGCCTGCGGGATGCATCCTCTCGCACGTGTTTTTGCTCGACTAGCCTGCGGGATGCATCCTCTCGCACGTGTTTTTGCTCGACTAGCCATGCGCATCCCAAAAAACCTGCGCATGCGCATCCCACAAAACCTCGCACGTGTTTTTACTCGACTAGCCTTTGGGATGCATCCTCTCGCACGTGTTTTTACTCGAGTAGCCTGCGGGATGCATCCTCTCGCACGTGTTTTTACTCGACTAGCCTGCGGGATGCATCCTCTCGCACGTGTTTTTGCTCGACTAGCCTGCGGGATGCATCCTCTCGCACGTGTTTTTGCTCGACTAGCCTGCGGGATGCATCCTCTCGGACGTGTTTTTGCTCGACTAGCCTGCGGGATGCATCCTCTCGCACGTGTTTTTACTCGACTAGCCTTCGGGATGCATCCTCTCGCACGTGTTTTTACTCGACTAGCCTGCGGGACGCATCCTCTCGCACGTGTTTTTACTCGACTAGCCTGCGGGAAGCATCCTCTCGCACGTGTTTTTACTCGACTAGTCTGCGGGATGCATCCTCTCGCACGTGTTTTTGCTCGACTAGCCTGCGGGATGCATCCTCTCGCACGTGTTTTTGCTCGACTAGCCTGCGGGATGCATCCTCTCGCACGTGTATTTGCTCGACTAGCCTGCGGGATGCATCCTCTCGCACGTGTTTGTGCTCGACTAGCCTGCGGGATGCATCCTCTCGCACGTGTTTTTACTTGACTAGCCTGCGGGATGCATCCTCTCGCACGTGTTTTTGCTCGACTAGCCTGCGGGATGCATCCTCTCGCACGTGTTTTTGCTCGACTAGCCTGCGGGATGCATCCTCTCGCACATGTTTTTACTCGACTAGCCTGCGGGATGCATATTTTCGCACGTGTTTTTGCTCGACTAGCCTGCGGGATGCATCCTCTCGCACGTGTTTTTGCTCGACTAGCCTGCGGGATGCATCCTCTCGCATGTGTTTTTGCTCGACTAGCCTGCGGGATGCATCCTCTCGCACGTGTTTTTGCTCGACTAGCCTGCAGGATTCATCCTCTCGCACGTGTTTTTACTCGACTAGCCTGCGGGATGAATCCTCTCGCACGTGTTTTTGCTCGACTAGCCTGCGGGATGCATCCTCTCGCACGTGTTTTTGTTCGACTAGCCTGCGGGATGCATCCTCTCGCACGTGTTTTTGCTCGACTAGCCTGCGGGATGCATCCTCTCGCACGTGTTTTTGCTCGACTAGCCTGCGGGACGCATCCTCTCACACGTGTTTTTACTCGACTAGCCTGCGGGATGCATCCTCTCGCACGTGTTTTTACTCGACTAGCCTGCGGGAAGCATCCTCTTGCACGTGTTTTTACTCGACTAGCCTGCGGGATGCATCCTCTCGCACGTGTTTTTACTCGACTAGCCTGCGGGAAGCATCCTCTCGCACGTGTTTTTACTCGACTAGTCTGCGGGAAGCATCCTCTCGCACGTGTTTTTACTCGACTAGCCTGCGGGAAGCATCCTCTCGCACGTGTTTTTACTCGACTAGTCTGCGGGAAGCATCCTCTCGCACGTGTTTTTACTCGACTAGTCTGCGGGATGCATCCTCTCGCACGTGTTTTTGCTCGACTAGCCTGCGGGATGCATCCTCTCCCACGTGTTTTTGCTCGACTAGCCTGCGGGATGCATCCTCTCGCACGTGTTTTTGCTCGACTAGCCTGCGGGATGCATCCTCTCGCACGTGTTTTTGCTCGACTAGCCATGCGCATCCCAAAAAACCTGCGCATGCGCATCCCACAAAACCTCGCACGTGTTTTTACTCGACTAGCCTTTGGGATGCATCCTCTCGCACGTGTTTTTACTCGAGTAGCCTGCGGGATGCATCCTCTCGCACGTGTTTTTACTCGACTAGCCTGCGGGATGCATCCTCTCGCACGTGTTTTTGCTCGACTAGCCTGCGGGATGCATCCTCTCGCACGTGTTTTTGCTCGACTAGCCTGCGGGATGCATCCTCTCGCACGTGTTTTTGCTCGACTAGCCTGCGGGATGCATCCTCTCGCACGTGTTTTTACTCGACTAGCCTTCGGGATGCATCCTCTCGCACGTGTTTTTACTTGACTAGCCTGCGGGACGCATCCTCTCGCACGTGTTTTTACTCGACTAGCCTGCGGGAAGCATCCTCTCGCACGTGTTTTTACTCGACTAGTCTGCGGGATGCATCCTCTCGCACGTGTTTTTACTCGACTAGCCTGCGGGAAGCATCCTCTCGCACGTGTTTTTACTCGACTAGTCTGCGGGATGCATCCTCTCGCACGTGTTTTTGCTCGACTAGCCTGCGGGATGCATCCTCTCGCACGTGTTTTTGCTCGACTAGCCTGCGGGATGCATCCTCTCGCACGTGTATTTGCTCGACTAGCCTGCGGGATGCATCCTCTCGCACGTGTTTGTGCTCGACTAGCCTGCGGGATGCATCCTCTCGCACGTGTTTTTACTTGACTAGCCTGCGGGATGCATCCTCTCGCACGTGTTTTTGCTCGACTAGCCTGCGGGATGCATCCTCTCGCACGTGTTTTTGCTCGACTAGCCTGCGGGATGCATCCTCTCGCACATGTTTTTACTCGACTAGCCTGCGGGATGCATATTTTCGCACGTGTTTTTGCTCGACTAGCCTGCGGGATGCATCCTCTCGCACGTGTTTTTGCTCGACTAGCCTGCGGGATGCATCCTCTCGCATGTGTTTTTGCTCGACTAGCCTGCGGGATGCATCCTCTCGCACGTGTTTTTGCTCGACTAGCCTGCAGGATTCATCCTCTCGCACGTGTTTTTACTCGACTAGCCTGCGGGATGAATCCTCTCGCACGTGTTTTTGCTCGACTAGCCTGCGGGATGCATCCTCTCGCACGTGTTTTTGTTCGACTAGCCTGCGGGATGCATCCTCTCGCACGTGTTTTTGCTCGACTAGCCTGCGGGATGCATCCTCTCGCACGTGTTTTTGCTCGACTAGCCTGCGGGACGCATCCTCTCACACGTGTTTTTACTCGACTAGCCTGCGGGATGCATCCTCTCGCACGTGTTTTTACTCGACTAGCCTGCGGGAAGCATCCTCTTGCACGTGTTTTTACTCGACTAGCCTGCGGGATGCATCCTCTCGCACGTGTTTTTACTCGACTAGCCTGCGGGAAGCATCCTCTCGCACGTGTTTTTACTCGACTAGTCTGCGGGAAGCATCCTCTCGCACGTGTTTTTACTCGACTAGCCTGCGGGAAGCATCCTCTCGCACGTGTTTTTACTCGACTAGTCTGCGGGAAGCATCCTCTCGCACGTGTTTTTACTCGACTAGTCTGCGGGATGCATCCTCTCGCACGTGTTTTTGCTCGACTAGCCTGCGGGATGCATCCTCTCCCACGTGTTTTTGCTCGACTAGCCTGCGGGATGCATCCTCTCGCACGTGTTTTTGCTCGACTAGCCTGCGGGATGCATCCTCTCGCACGTGTTTTTGCTCGACTAGCCATGCGCATCCCAAAAAACCTGCGCATGCGCATCCCACAAAACCTCGCACGTGTTTTTACTCGACTAGCCTTTGGGATGCATCCTCTCGCACGTGTTTTTACTCGAGTAGCCTGCGGGATGCATCCTCTCGCACGTGTTTTTACTCGACTAGCCTGCGGGATGCATCCTCTCGCACGTGTTTTTGCTCGACTAGCCTGCGGGATGCATCCTCTCGCACGTGTTTTTGCTCGACTAGCCTGCGGGATGCATCCTCTCGCACGTGTTTTTGCTCGACTAGCCTGCGGGATGCATCCTCTCGCACGTGTTTTTACTCGACTAGCCTTCGGGATGCATCCTCTCGCACGTGTTTTTACTTGACTAGCCTGCGGGACGCATCCTCTCGCACGTGTTTTTACTCGACTAGCCTGCGGGAAGCATCCTCTCGCACGTGTTTTTACTCGACTAGTCTGCGGGATGCATCCTCTCGCACGTGTTTTTGCTCGACTAGCCTGCGGGATGCATCCTCTCGCACGTGTTTTTGCTGGACTAGCCTGCGGGATGCATCCTCTCGCACGTGTATTTGCTCGACTAGCCTGCGGGATGCATCCTCTCGCACGTGTTTGTGCTCGACTAGCCTGCGGGATGCATCCTCTCGCACGTGTTTTTACTTGACTAGCCTGCGGGATGCATCCTCTCGCACGTGTTTTTGCTCGACTAGCCTGCGGGATGCATCCTCTCGCACGTGTTTTTGCTCGACTAGCCTGCGGGATGCATCCTCTCGCACATGTTTTTACTCGACTAGCCTGCGGGATGCATCCTTTCGCACGTGTTTTTGCTCGACTAGCCTGCGGGATGCATCCTCTCGCACGTGTTTTTGCTCGACTAGCCTGCGGGATGCATCCTCTCGCATGTGTTTTTGCTCGACTAGCCTGCGGGATGCATCCTCTCGCACGTGTTTTTGCTCGACTAGCCATGCGCGTCCCAAAAAACCTGCGCATGCGCATCCCAAAAATCCTGCGCATGCGCATCCCAAAAAACCTGCGCATGCGCATCCCACAAAACCTCGCACGTGTTTTTACTCGACTAGCCTGCGGGATGCATCCTCTCGCACGTGTTTTTACTCGACTAGCCTGCGGGATGCATCCTCTCGCACGTGTTTTTGCTCGACTAGCCTGCGGGATGCATCCTCTCGCACGTGTTTTTGCTCGACTAGCCATGCGCATCCCAAAAAACCTGTGCATGCGCATCCCAAAAAACCTGCGCATGCGCATCCCACAAAACCTGCGCATGGGCATCCCACAAAACTTCGCACGTGTTTTTACTCGACTAGCCTGCGGGATGCATCCTCTCGCACGTGTTTTTACTCGACTAGCCTGCGGGATGCATCCTCTCGCACGTGTTTTTGCTCGACTAGCCTGCGGGATGCATCCTCTCGCACGTGTTTTTGCTCGACTAGCCTGCGGGATGCATCCTCTCGCACGTGTTTTTGCTCGACTAGCCTGCGGGATGCATCCTCTCGCACGTGTTTTTGCTCGACTAGCCATGCGCGTCCCAAAAAACCTGCGCATGCGCATCCCAAAAAACCTGCGCATGCGCATCCCACAAAACCTCGCACGTGTTTTTACTCGACTAGCCTGCGGGATGCATCCTCTCGCACGTGTTTTTACTCGACTAGCCTGCGGGATGCATCCTCTCGCACGTGTTTTTACTCGACTAGCCTGCGGGATGCATCCTCTCGCACGTGTTTTTGCTCGACTAGCCTGCGGGATGCATCCTCTCGCACGTGTTTTTGCTCGACTAGCCATGCGCATCCCAAAAAACCTGTGCATGCGCATCCCAAAAAACCTGCGCATGCGCATCCCACAAAACCTGCGCATGCGCATCCCACAAAACTTCGCACGTGTTTTTGCTCGACTAGCCTGCGGGATGCATCCTCTCGCACGTGTTTTTACTCGACTAGCCTGCGGGATGCATCCTCTCGCACGTGTTTTTGCTCGACTAGCCTGCGGGATGCATCCTCTCGCACGTGTTTGTGCTCGACTAGCCTGCGGGATGCATCCTCTCGCACGTGTTCTACTTGACTAGCCTGCGGGATGCATCCTCTCGCACGTGTATTTGCTCGACTAGCCTGCGGGATGCATCCTCTCGCACGTGTTTGTGCTCGACTAGCCTGCGGGATGCATCCTCTCGCACGTGTTTTTACTTGACCAGCCTGCGGGATGCATCCTCTCGCACGTGTTTTTGCTCGACTAGCCTGCGGGATGCATCCTCTCGCACGTGTTTTTGCTCGACTAGCCTGCGGGATGCATCCTCTCGCACGTGTTTTTACTCGACTAGCCTGCGGGATGCATCCTCTCGCACGTGTTTTTGCTCGACTAGCCTGCGGGATGCATCCTCTCGCACGTGTTTTTGCTCGACTAGCCTGCGGGATGCATCCTCTCGCACGTGTTTTTGCTCGACTAGCCTGCGGGATGCATCCTCTCGCACGTGTTTTTGCTCGACTAGCCATGCGCGTCCCAAAAAACCTGCGCATGCGCATCACAAAAAACCTGCGCATGCGCATCCCACAAAACCTCGCACGTGTTTTTACTCGACTAGCCCGCGGGATGCATCCTCTCGCACGTGTTTTTACTCGACTAGCCTGCAGGATGCATCCTCTCGCACGAGTTTTTACTCGACTAGCCTGCGGGATGCATCCTCTCGCACGTGTTTTTACTCGACTAGCCTGCGGGACGCATCCTCTCGCACGTGTTTTTACTCGACTAGTCTGCGGGATGCATCCTCTCGCACGTGTTTTTGCTCGACTAGCCTGCGGGATGCATACTCTCGCACGTGTTTTTGCTCGACTAGCCTGCGGGATGCATCCTCTCGCACGTGTTTTTGCTCGACTAGCCTGCGGGATGCATCCTCTCGCACGTGTTTTTGCTCGACTAGCCTGCGGGATGCATCCTCTCGCACGTGTTTTTGCTCGACTAGCCTGCGGGACGCATCCTCTCACACGTGTTTTTACTCGACTAGCCTGCGGGATGCATCCTCTCGCACGTGTTTTTACTCGACTAGCCTGCGGGATGCATCCTCTCGCACGTGTTTTTGCTCGACTAGCCTGCGGGATGCATCCTCTCGCACGTGTTTTTGCTCGACTAGCCTGCGGGATGCATCCTCCCGCACGTGTTTTTACTCGACTAGCAATGCGCATCCCAAAAAACATGCGCATGCGCATCCCAAAAAACCTGCGCATGCGCATCCCACAAAACCTGCGCATGCGCATCCCACAAAACTTCGCACGTGTTTTTACTCGACTAGCCTGCGGGATGCATCCTCTCGCACGTGTTTTTGCTCGACTAGCCTGCGGGATGCATCCTCTCGCACGTGTTTTTACTCGACTAGCCTGCGGGATGCATCCTCTCGCACGTGTTTTTGCTCGACTAGCCTGCGGGATGCATCCTCTCGCACGTGTTTTTACTCGACTAGCCTGCGGGATTCATCCTCTCGCACGTGCTTTTACTCGACTAGCCTGCGGGATGCATCCTCTCGCACGTGTTTTTGCTCGACTAGCCTGCAGGATTCATCCTCTCGCACGTGTTTTTACTCGACTAGCCTGCGGGATGAATCCTCTCGCACGTGTTTTTGCTCGACTAGCCTGCGGGATGCATCCTCTCGCACGTGTTTTTGCTCGACTAGCCTGCGGGATGCATCCTCTCGCACGTGTTTTTGCTCGACTAGCCTGCGGGATGCATCCTCTCGCACGTGTTTTTGCTCGACTAGCCTGCGGGACGCATCCTCTCACACGTGTTTTTACTCGACTAGCCTGCGGGATGCATCCTCTCGCACGTGTTTTTACTCGACTAGCCTGCGGGAAGCATCCTCTTGCACGTGTTTTTACTCGACTAGCCTGCGGGATGCATCCTCTCGCACGTGTTTTTACTCGACTAGCCTGCGGGAAGCATCCTCTCGCACGTGTTTTTACTCGACTAGTCTGCGGGAAGCATCCTCTCGCACGTGTTTTTACTCGACTAGCCTGCGGGAAGCATCCTCTCGCACGTGTTTTTACTCGACTAGTCTGCGGGAAGCATCCTCTCGCACGTGTTTTTACTCGACTAGTCTGCGGGATGCATCCTCTCGCACGTGTTTTTGCTCGACTAGCCTGCGGGATGCATCCTCTCCCACGTGTTTTTGCTCGACTAGCCTGCGGGATGCATCCTCTCGCACGTGTTTTTGCTCGACTAGCCTGCGGGATGCATCCTCTCGCACGTGTTTTTGCTCGACTAGCCATGCGCATCCCAAAAAACCTGCGCATGCGCATCCCACAAAACCTCGCACGTGTTTTTACTCGACTAGCCTTTGGGATGCATCCTCTCGCACGTGTTTTTACTCGAGTAGCCTGCGGGATGCATCCTCTCGCACGTGTTTTTACTCGACTAGCCTGCGGGATGCATCCTCTCGCACGTGTTTTTGCTCGACTAGCCTGCGGGATGCATCCTCTCGCACGTGTTTTTGCTCGACTAGCCTGCGGGATGCATCCTCTCGGACGTGTTTTTGCTCGACTAGCCTGCGGGATGCATCCTCTCGCACGTGTTTTTACTCGACTAGCCTTCGGGATGCATCCTCTCGCACGTGTTTTTACTCGACTAGCCTGCGGGACGCATCCTCTCGCACGTGTTTTTACTCGACTAGCCTGCGGGAAGCATCCTCTCGCACGTGTTTTTACTCGACTAGTCTGCGGGATGCATCCTCTCGCACGTGTTTTTGCTCGACTAGCCTGCGGGATGCATCCTCTCGCACGTGTTTTTGCTCGACTAGCCTGCGGGATGCATCCTCTCGCACGTGTATTTGCTCGACTAGCCTGCGGGATGCATCCTCTCGCACGTGTTTGTGCTCGACTAGCCTGCGGGATGCATCCTCTCGCACGTGTTTTTACTTGACTAGCCTGCGGGATGCATCCTCTCGCACGTGTTTTTGCTCGACTAGCCTGCGGGATGCATCCTCTCGCACGTGTTTTTGCTCGACTAGCCTGCGGGATGCATCCTCTCGCACATGTTTTTACTCGACTAGCCTGCGGGATGCATATTTTCGCACGTGTTTTTGCTCGACTAGCCTGCGGGATGCATCCTCTCGCACGTGTTTTTGCTCGACTAGCCTGCGGGATGCATCCTCTCGCATGTGTTTTTGCTCGACTAGCCTGCGGGATGCATCCTCTCGCACGTGTTTTTGCTCGACTAGCCTGCAGGATTCATCCTCTCGCACGTGTTTTTACTCGACTAGCCTGCGGGATGAATCCTCTCGCACGTGTTTTTGCTCGACTAGCCTGCGGGATGCATCCTCTCGCACGTGTTTTTGTTCGACTAGCCTGCGGGATGCATCCTCTCGCACGTGTTTTTGCTCGACTAGCCTGCGGGATGCATCCTCTCGCACGTGTTTTTGCTCGACTAGCCTGCGGGACGCATCCTCTCACACGTGTTTTTACTCGACTAGCCTGCGGGATGCATCCTCTCGCACGTGTTTTTACTCGACTAGCCTGCGGGAAGCATCCTCTTGCACGTGTTTTTACTCGACTAGCCTGCGGGATGCATCCTCTCGCACGTGTTTTTACTCGACTAGCCTGCGGGAAGCATCCTCTCGCACGTGTTTTTACTCGACTAGTCTGCGGGAAGCATCCTCTCGCACGTGTTTTTACTCGACTAGCCTGCGGGAAGCATCCTCTCGCACGTGTTTTTACTCGACTAGTCTGCGGGAAGCATCCTCTCGCACGTGTTTTTACTCGACTAGTCTGCGGGATGCATCCTCTCGCACGTGTTTTTGCTCGACTAGCCTGCGGGATGCATCCTCTCCCACGTGTTTTTGCTCGACTAGCCTGCGGGATGCATCCTCTCGCACGTGTTTTTGCTCGACTAGCCTGCGGGATGCATCCTCTCGCACGTGTTTTTGCTCGACTAGCCATGCGCATCCCAAAAAACCTGCGCATGCGCATCCCACAAAACCTCGCACGTGTTTTTACTCGACTAGCCTTTGGGATGCATCCTCTCGCACGTGTTTTTACTCGAGTAGCCTGCGGGATGCATCCTCTCGCACGTGTTTTTACTCGACTAGCCTGCGGGATGCATCCTCTCGCACGTGTTTTTGCTCGACTAGCCTGCGGGATGCATCCTCTCGCACGTGTTTTTGCTCGACTAGCCTGCGGGATGCATCCTCTCGCACGTGTTTTTGCTCGACTAGCCTGCGGGATGCATCCTCTCGCACGTGTTTTTACTCGACTAGCCTTCGGGATGCATCCTCTCGCACGTGTTTTTACTTGACTAGCCTGCGGGACGCATCCTCTCGCACGTGTTTTTACTCGACTAGCCTGCGGGAAGCATCCTCTCGCACGTGTTTTTACTCGACTAGTCTGCGGGATGCATCCTCTCGCACGTGTTTTTGCTCGACTAGCCTGCGGGATGCATCCTCTCGCACGTGTTTTTGCTGGACTAGCCTGCGGGATGCATCCTCTCGCACGTGTATTTGCTCGACTAGCCTGCGGGATGCATCCTCTCGCACGTGTTTGTGCTCGACTAGCCTGCGGGATGCATCCTCTCGCACGTGTTTTTACTTGACTAGCCTGCGGGATGCATCCTCTCGCACGTGTTTTTGCTCGACTAGCCTGCGGGATGCATCCTCTCGCACGTGTTTTTGCTCGACTAGCCTGCGGGATGCATCCTCTCGCACATGTTTTTACTCGACTAGCCTGCGGGATGCATCCTTTCGCACGTGTTTTTGCTCGACTAGCCTGCGGGATGCATCCTCTCGCACGTGTTTTTGCTCGACTAGCCTGCGGGATGCATCCTCTCGCATGTGTTTTTGCTCGACTAGCCTGCGGGATGCATCCTCTCGCACGTGTTTTTGCTCGACTAGCCATGCGCGTCCCAAAAAACCTGCGCATGCGCATCCCAAAAATCCTGCGCATGCGCATCCCAAAAAACCTGCGCATGCGCATCCCACAAAACCTCGCACGTGTTTTTACTCGACTAGCCTGCGGGATGCATCCTCTCGCACGTGTTTTTACTCGACTAGCCTGCGGGATGCATCCTCTCGCACGTGTTTTTGCTCGACTAGCCTGCGGGATGCATCCTCTCGCACGTGTTTTTGCTCGACTAGCCATGCGCATCCCAAAAAACCTGTGCATGCGCATCCCAAAAAACCTGCGCATGCGCATCCCACAAAACCTGCGCATGGGCATCCCACAAAACTTCGCACGTGTTTTTACTCGACTAGCCTGCGGGATGCATCCTCTCGCACGTGTTTTTACTCGACTAGCCTGCGGGATGCATCCTCTCGCACGTGTTTTTGCTCGACTAGCCTGCGGGATGCATCCTCTCGCACGTGTTTTTGCTCGACTAGCCTGCGGGATGCATCCTCTCGCACGTGTTTTTGCTCGACTAGCCTGCGGGATGCATCCTCTCGCACGTGTTTTTGCTCGACTAGCCATGCGCGTCCCAAAAAACCTGCGCATGCGCATCCCAAAAAACCTGCGCATGCGCATCCCACAAAACCTCGCACGTGTTTTTACTCGACTAGCCTGCGGGATGCATCCTCTCGCACGTGTTTTTACTCGACTAGCCTGCGGGATGCATCCTCTCGCACGTGTTTTTACTCGACTAGCCTGCGGGATGCATCCTCTCGCACGTGTTTTTGCTCGACTAGCCTGCGGGATGCATCCTCTCGCACGTGTTTTTGCTCGACTAGCCATGCGCATCCCAAAAAACCTGTGCATGCGCATCCCAAAAAACCTGCGCATGCGCATCCCACAAAACCTGCGCATGCGCATCCCACAAAACTTCGCACGTGTTTTTGCTCGACTAGCCTGCGGGATGCATCCTCTCGCACGTGTTTTTACTCGACTAGCCTGCGGGATGCATCCTCTCGCACGTGTTTTTGCTCGACTAGCCTGCGGGATGCATCCTCTCGCACGTGTTTGTGCTCGACTAGCCTGCGGGATGCATCCTCTCGCACGTGTTCTACTTGACTAGCCTGCGGGATGCATCCTCTCGCACGTGTATTTGCTCGACTAGCCTGCGGGATGCATCCTCTCGCACGTGTTTGTGCTCGACTAGCCTGCGGGATGCATCCTCTCGCACGTGTTTTTACTTGACCAGCCTGCGGGATGCATCCTCTCGCACGTGTTTTTGCTCGACTAGCCTGCGGGATGCATCCTCTCGCACGTGTTTTTGCTCGACTAGCCTGCGGGATGCATCCTCTCGCACGTGTTTTTACTCGACTAGCCTGCGGGATGCATCCTCTCGCACGTGTTTTTGCTCGACTAGCCTGCGGGATGCATCCTCTCGCACGTGTTTTTGCTCGACTAGCCTGCGGGATGCATCCTCTCGCACGTGTTTTTGCTCGACTAGCCTGCGGGATGCATCCTCTCGCACGTGTTTTTGCTCGACTAGCCATGCGCGTCCCAAAAAACCTGCGCATGCGCATCACAAAAAACCTGCGCATGCGCATCCCACAAAACCTCGCACGTGTTTTTACTCGACTAGCCCGCGGGATGCATCCTCTCGCACGTGTTTTTACTCGACTAGCCTGCAGGATGCATCCTCTCGCACGAGTTTTTACTCGACTAGCCTGCGGGATGCATCCTCTCGCACGTGTTTTTACTCGACTAGCCTGCGGGACGCATCCTCTCGCACGTGTTTTTACTCGACTAGTCTGCGGGATGCATCCTCTCGCACGTGTTTTTGCTCGACTAGCCTGCGGGATGCATACTCTCGCACGTGTTTTTGCTCGACTAGCCTGCGGGATGCATCCTCTCGCACGTGTTTTTGCTCGACTAGCCTGCGGGATGCATCCTCTCGCACGTGTTTTTGCTCGACTAGCCTGCGGGATGCATCCTCTCGCACGTGTTTTTGCTCGACTAGCCTGCGGGACGCATCCTCTCACACGTGTTTTTACTCGACTAGCCTGCGGGATGCATCCTCTCGCACGTGTTTTTACTCGACTAGCCTGCGGGAAGCATCCTCTTGCACGTGTTTTTACTCGACTAGCCTGCGGGATGCATCCTCTCGAACGTGTTTTTACTCGACTAGCCTGCGGGAAGCATCCTCTCGCACGTGTTTTTACTCGACTAGTCTGCGGGAAGCATCCTCTCGCACGTGTTTTTACTCGACTAGCCTGCGGGAAGCATCCTCTCGCACGTGTTTTTACTCGACTAGTCTGCGGGAAGCATCCTCTCGCACGTGTTTTTACTCGACTAGTCTGCGGGATGCATCCTCTCGCACGTGTTTTTGCTCGACTAGCCTGCGGGATGCATCCTCTCCCACGTGTTTTTGCTCGACTAGCCTGCGGGATGCATCCTCTCGCACGTGTTTTTGCTCGACTAGCCTGCGGGATGCATCCTCTCGCACGTGTTTTTGCTCGACTAGCCATGCGCATCCCAAAAAACCTGCGCATGCGCATCCCACAAAACCTCGCACGTGTTTTTACTCGACTAGCCTTTGGGATGCATCCTCTCGCACGTGTTTTTACTCGAGTAGCCTGCGGGATGCATCCTCTCGCACGTGTTTTTACTCGACTAGCCTGCGGGATGCATCCTCTCGCACGTGTTTTTGCTCGACTAGCCTGCGGGATGCATCCTCTCGCACGTGTTTTTGCTCGACTAGCCTGCGGGATGCATCCTCTCGCACGTGTTTTTGCTCGACTAGCCTGCGGGATGCATCCTCTCGCACGTGTTTTTACTCGACTAGCCTTCGGGATGCATCCTCTCGCACGTGTTTTTACTCGACTAGCCTGCGGGACGCATCCTCTCGCACGTGTTTTTACTCGACTAGCCTGCGGGAAGCATCCTCTCGCACGTGTTTTTACTCGACTAGTCTGCGGGATGCATCCTCTCGCACGTGTTTTTGCTCGACTAGCCTGCGGGATGCATCCTCTCGCACGTGTTTTTGCTCGACTAGCCTGCGGGATGCATCCTCTCGCACGTGTATTTGCTCGACTAGCCTGCGGGATGCATCCTCTCGCACGTGTTTGTGCTCGACTAGCCTGCGGGATGCATCCTCTCGCACGTGTTTTTACTTGACTAGCCTGCGGGATGCATCCTCTCGCACGTGTTTTTGCTCGACTAGCCTGCGGGATGCATCCTCTCGCACGTGTTTTTGCTCGACTAGCCTGCGGGATGCATCCTCTCGCACATGTTTTTACTCGACTAGCCTGCGGGATGCATCCTTTCGCACGTGTTTTTGCTCGACTAGCCTGCGGGATGCATCCTCTCGCACGTGTTTTTGCTCGACTAGCCTGCGGGATGCATCCTCTCGCATGTGTTTTTGCTCGACTAGCCTGCGGGATGCATCCTCTCGCACGTGTTTTTGCTCGACTAGCCATGCGCGTCCCAAAAAACCTGCGCATGCGCATCCCAAAAAACCTGCGCATGCGCATCCCAAAAAACCTGCGCATGCGCATCCCACAAAACCTCGCACGTGTTTTTACTCGACTAGCCTGCGGGATGCATCCTCCCGCACGTGTTTTTACTCGACTAGCCTGCGGGATGCATCCTCTCGCACGTGTTTTTACTCGACTAGCCTGCGGGATGCATCCTCTCGCACGTGTTTTTGCTCGACTAGCCTGCGGGATGCATCCTCTCGCACGTGTTTTTGCTCGACTAGCCATGCGCATCCCAAAAAACCTGTGCATGCGCATCCCAAAAAACCTGCGCATGCGCATCCCACAAAACCTGCGCATGGGCATCCCACAAAACTTCGCACGTGTTTTTACTCGACTAGCCTGCGGGATGCATCCTCTCGCACGTGTTTTTACTCGACTAGCCTGCGGGATGCATCCTCTCGCACGTGTTTTTGCTCGACTAGCCTGCGGGATGCATCCTCTCGCACGTGTTTGTGCTCGACTAGCCTGCGGGATGCATCCTCTCGCACGTGTTCTACTTGACTAGCCTGCGGGATGCATCCTCTCGCACGTGTATTTGCTCGACTAGCCTGCGGGATGCATCCTCTCGCACGTGTTTGTGCTCGACTAGCCTGCGGGATGCATCCTCTCGCACGTGTTTTTGCTCGACTAGCCTGGGGGATGCATCCTCTCGCACGTGTTTTTGCTCGACTAGCCTGCGGGATGCACCCTCTCGCACGTGTTTTTGCTCGACTAGCCTGCGGGATGCATCCTCTCGCACGTGTTTTTGCTCGACTAGCCATGCGCGTCCCAAAAAACCTGCGCATGCGCATCCCAAAAAACCTGCGCATGCGCATCCCACAAAACCTCGCACGTGTTTTTACTCGACTAGCCTGCGGGATGCATCCTCTCGCACGTGTTTTTACTCGACTAGCCTGCAGGATGCATCCTCTCGCACGAGTTTTTACTCGACTAGCCTGCGGGATGCATCCTCTCGCACGTGTTTTTGCTCGACTAGCCTGCGGGATGCATCCTCTCGCACGTGTTTTTACTCGACTAGCCTGCGGGATTCATCCTCTCGCACGTGTTTTTACTCGACTAGCCTGCGGGATGCATCCTCTCGCACGTGTTTTTACTCGACTAGCCTGCGGGATGCATCCTCTCGCACGTGTTTTTACTCGACTAGCCTGCGGGATGCATCCTCTCGCACGTGTTTTTGCTCGACTAGCCTGCGGGATGCATCCTCTCGCACGTGTTTTTACTTGACTAGAATGCGGGATGCATCCTCTCGCACGTGTTTTTGCTCGACTAGCCTGCGGGATGCATCCTCTCGCACGTGTTTTTGCTCGACTAGCCTGCGGGATGCATCCTCTCGCACGTGTTTTTGCTCGACTAGCCATGCGCATCCCAAAAAACCTGTGCATGCGCATCCCAAAAAACCTGCGCATGCGCATCCCACAAAACCTGCGCATGCGCATCCCACAAAACTTCGCACGTGTTTTTACTCGACTAGCCTGCGGGATGCATCCTCTCGCACGTGTTTTTACTCGACTAGCCTGCGGGATGCATCCTCTCGCACGTGTTTGTGCTCGACTAGCCTGCGGGATGCATCCTCTCGCACGTGTTTTTACTTGACTAGCCTGCGGGATGCATCCTCTCGCACGTGTTTTTGCTCGACTAGCCTGCGGGATGCATTCTCTCGCACGTGTTTTTGCTCGACTAGCCTGCGGGATGCATCCTCTCGCACGTGTTTTTACTCGACTAGCCTGCGGGATGCATCCTCTCGCACGTGTTTTTGCTCGACTAGCCTGCGGGATGCATCCTCTCGCACGTGTTTTTACTCGACTAGCCTGCGGGATTCATCCTCTCGCACGTGCTTTTACTCGACTAGCCTGCGGGATGCATCCTCTCGCACGTGTTTTTACTCGACTAGCCTGCGGGATGCATCCTCTCGCACGTGTTTTTGCTCGACTAGCCTGCGGGATGCATCCTCTCGCACGTGTTTGTGCTCGACTAGCCTGCGGGATGCATCCTCTCGCACGTGTTCTACTTGACTAGCCTGCGGGATGCATCCTCTCGCACGTGTATTTGCTCGACTAGCCTGCGGGATGCATCCTCTCGCACGTGTTTGTGCTCGACTAGCCTGCGGGATGCATCCTCTCGCACGTGTTTTTGCTCGACTAGCCTGGGGGATGCATCCTCTCGCACGTGTTTTTGCTCGACTAGCCTGCGGGATGCACCCTCTCGCACGTGTTTTTGCTCGACTAGCCTGCGGGATGCATCCTCTCGCACGTGTTTTTGCTCGACTAGCCATGCGCGTCCCAAAAAACCTGCGCATGCGCATCCCAAAAAACCTGCGCATGCGCATCCCACAAAACCTCGCACGTGTTTTTACTCGACTAGCCTGCGGGATGCATCCTCTCGCACGTGTTTTTACTCGACTAGCCTGCAGGATGCATCCTCTCGCACGAGTTTTTACTCGACTAGCCTGCGGGATGCATCCTCTCGCACGTGTTTTTGCTCGACTAGCCTGCGGGATGCATCCTCTCGCACGTGTTTTTACTCGACTAGCCTGCGGGATTCATCCTCTCGCACGTGTTTTTACTCGACTAGCCTGCGGGATGCATCCTCTCGCACGTGTTTTTACTCGACTAGCCTGCGGGATGCATCCTCTCGCACGTGTTTTTACTCGACTAGCCTGCGGGATGCATCCTCTCGCACGTGTTTTTGCTCGACTAGCCTGCGGGATGCATCCTCTCGCACGTGTTTTTACTTGACTAGAATGCGGGATGCATCCTCTCGCACGTGTTTTTGCTCGACTAGCCTGCGGGATGCATCCTCTCGCACGTGTTTTTGCTCGACTAGCCTGCGGGATGCATCCTCTCGCACGTGTTTTTGCTCGACTAGCCATGCGCATCCCAAAAAACCTGTGCATGCGCATCCCAAAAAACCTGCGCATGCGCATCCCACAAAACCTGCGCATGCGCATCCCACAAAACTTCGCACGTGTTTTTACTCGACTAGCCTGCGGGATGCATCCTCTCGCACGTGTTTTTACTCGACTAGCCTGCGGGATGCATCCTCTCGCACGTGTTTGTGCTCGACTAGCCTGCGGGATGCATCCTCTCGCACGTGTTTTTACTTGACTAGCCTGCGGGATGCATCCTCTCGCACGTGTTTTTGCTCGACTAGCCTGCGGGATGCATTCTCTCGCACGTGTTTTTGCTCGACTAGCCTGCGGGATGCATCCTCTCGCACGTGTTTTTACTCGACTAGCCTGCGGGATGCATCCTCTCGCACGTGTTTTTGCTCGACTAGCCTGCGGGATGCATCCTCTCGCACGTGTTTTTACTCGACTAGCCTGCGGGATTCATCCTCTCGCACGTGCTTTTACTCGACTAGCCTGCGGGATGCATCCTCTCGCACGTGTTTTTGCTCGACTAGCCTGCAGGATTCATCCTCTCGCACGTGTTTTTACTCGACTAGCCTGCGGGATGCATCCTCTCGCACGTGTTTTTACTCGACTAGCCTGCGGGACGCATCCTCTCGCACGTGTTTTTACTCGACTAGTCTGCGGGAAGCATCCTCTCGCACGTGTTTTTACTCGACTAGTCTGCGGGATGCATCCTCTCGCACGTGTTTTTGCTCGACTAGCCTGCGGGATGCATCCTCTCGCACGTGTATTTGCTCGACTAGCCTGCGGGATGCATCCTCTCGCACGTGTTTGTGCTCGACTAGCCTGCGGGATGCATCCTCTCGCACGTGTTTTTGCTCGACTAGCCTGCGGGATGCATCCTCTCGCACGTGTTTTTGCTCGACTAGCCTGCGGGATGCATCCTCTCGCACGTGTTTTTGCTCGACTAGCCTGCGGGATGCATCCTCTCGCACGTGTTTTTGCTCGACTAGCCTGCGGGATGCATCCTCTCGCACGTGTTTTTGCTCGACTAGCCATGCGCGTCCCAAAAAACCTGCGCATGCGCATCCCAAAAAACCTGCGCATGCGCATCCCACAAAACCTCGCACGTGTTTTTACTCGACTAGCCTGCGGGATGCATCCTCTCGCACGTGTTTTTACTCGACTAGCCTGCAGGATGCATCCTCTCGCACGAGTTTTTACTCGACTAGCCTGCGGGATGCATCCTCTCGCACGTGTTTTTGCTCGACTAGCCTGCGGGATGCATCCTCTCGCACGTGTTTTTACTCGACTAGCCTGCGGGATTCATCCTCTCGCACGTGTTTTTACTCGACTAGCCTGCGGGATGCATCCTCTCGCACGTGTTTTTACTCGACTAGCCTGCGGGATGCATCCTCTCGCACGTGTTTTTACTCGACTAGCCTGCGGGATGCATCCTCTCGCACGTGTTTTTGCTCGACTAGCCTGCGGGATGCATCCTCTCGCACGTGTTTTTACTTGACTAGCCTGCGGGATGCATCCTCTCGCACGTGTTTTTGCTCGACTAGCCTGCGGGATGCATCCTCTCGCACGTGTTTTTGCTCGACTAGCCTGCGGGATGCATCCTCTCGCACGTGTTTTTGCTCGACTAGCCTGCGGGATGCATCCTCTCGCACGTGTTTGTGCTCGACTAGCCTGCGGGATGCATCCTCTCGCACGTGTTTTTACTTGACTAGCCTGCGGGATGCATCCTCTCGCACGTGTTTTTGCTCGACTAGCCTGCGGGATGCATCCTCTCGCACGTGTTTGTGCTCGACTAGCCTGCGGGATGCATCCTCTCGCACGTGTTTTTACTTGACTAGCCTGCGGGATGCATCCTCTCGCACGTGTTTTTGCTCGACTAGCCTGCGGGATGCATCCTCTCGCACGTGTTTTTGCTCGACTAGCCTGCGGGATGCATCCTCTCGCACGTGTTTTTACTCGACTAGCCTGCGGGATGCATCCTCTCGCACGTGTTTTTGCTCGACTAGCCTGCGGGATGCATCCTCTCGCACGTGTTTTTACTCGACTAGCCTGCGGGATTCATCCTCTCGCACGTGCTTTTACTCGACTAGCCTGCGGGATGCATCCTCTCGCACGTGTTTTTGCTCGACTAGCCTGCAGGATTCATCCTCTCGCACGTGTTTTTACTCGACTAGCCTGCGGGATGCATCCTCTCGCACGTGTTTTTACTCGACTAGCCTGCGGGACGCATCCTCTCGCACGTGTTTTTACTCGACTAGTCTGCGGGAAGCATCCTCTCGCACGTGTTTTTACTCGACTAGTCTGCGGGATGCATCCTCTCGCACGTGTTTTTGCTCGACTAGCCTGCGGGATGCATCCTCTCGCACGTGTTTTTGCTCGACTAGCCTGCGGGATGCATCCTCTCGCACGTGTTTTTACTCGACTAGCCTGCGGGTTGCATCCTCTCGCACGTGTTTTTACTCGACGAGCCATGCGCATCCCAAAAAGCCTGCGCATGCGCATCCCAAAAAACCTGCGCATGCGCATCCCACAAAACCTGCGCATGCGCATCCCACAAAACTTCGCACGTGTTTTTACTCGACTAGCCTGCGGGATGCATCCTCTCGCACGTGTTTTTGCTCGACTAGCCTGCGGGATGCATCCTCTCGCACGTGTTTTTACTCGACTAGCCTGCGGGATTCATCCTCTCGCACGTGCTTTTACTCGACTAGCCTGCGGGATGCATCCTCTCGCACGTGTTTTTGCTCGACTAGCCTGCAGGATTCATCCTCTCGCACGTGTTTTTACTCGACTAGCCTGCGGGATGAATCCTCTCGCACGTGTTTTTGCTCGACTAGCCTGCGGGATGCATCCTCTCGCACGTGTTTTTGCTCGACTAGCCTGCGGGATGCATCCTCTCGCACGTGTTTTTGCTCGACTATCCTGCGGGATGCATCCTCTCGCACGTGTTTTTGCTCGACTAGCCTGCGGGATGCATCCTCTCGCACGTGTTTTTGCTCGACTAGCCATGCGCATCCCAAAAAACCTGTGCATGCGCATCCCAAAAAACCTGCGCATGCGCATCCCACAAAACTTCGCACGTGTTTTTACTCGACTAGCCTGCGGGATGCATCCTCTCGCACGTGTTTTTACTCGACTAGCCTGCGGGATGCATCCTCTCGCACGTGTTTGTGCTCGACTAGCCTGCGGGATGCATCCTCTCGCACGTGTTTTTACTTGACTAGGCTGCGGGATGCATCCTCTCGCACGTGTTTTTGCTCGACTAGCCTGCGGGATGCATCCTCTCGCACGTGTTTTTGCTCGACTAGCCTGCGGGATGCATCCTCTCGCACGTGTTTTTACTCGACAAGCCTGCGGGATGCATCCTCTCGCACGTGTTTTTGCTCGACTAGCCTGCGGGATGCATCCTCTCGCACGTGTTTTTACTCGACTAGCCTGCGGGATTCATCTCGCACGTGCTTTTACTCGACTAGCCTGCGGGATGCATCCTCTCGCACGTGTTTTTGCTCGACTAGCCTGCAGGATTCATCCTCTCGCACGTGTTTTTACTCGACTAGCCTGCGGGATGCATCCTCTCGCACGTGTTTTTACTCGACTAGCCTGCGGGACGCATCCTCTCGCACGTGTTTTTACTCGACTAGTCTGCGGGATGCATCCTCTCGCACGTGTTTTTGCTCGACTAGCCTGCGGGATGCATCCTCTCGCACGTGTTTTTGCTCGACTAGCCTGCGGGATGCATCCTCTCGCACGTGTTTTTGCTCGACTAGCCTGCGGGATGCATCCTCTCGCACGTGTTTTTGCTCGACTAGCCTGCGGGATGCATCCTCTCGCACGTGTTTTTACTCGACTAGCCATGCGCATCCCAAAAAACCTGCGCATGCGCATCCCAAAAAACCTGCGCATGCGCATCCCACAAAACTTCGCACGTGTTTTTACTCGACTAGCCTGCGGTATGCATCCTCTCGCACGTGTTTTTGCTCGACTAGCCTGCGGGATGCATCCTCTCGCACGTGTTTTTGCTCGACTAGCCTGCGGGATGCATCCTCTCGCACGTGTTTTTACTCGACTAGCCTGCGGGATTCATCCTCTCGCACGTGTTTTTGCTCGACTAGCCTGCGGGATGCATCCTCTCGCTCGTGTTTTTGCTCGACTAGCCTGCGGGATGCATCCTCTCGCACGTGTTTTTGCTCGACTAGCCTGCGGGATGCATCCTCTCGCACGTGTTTTTGCTCGACTAGCCTGCGGGATGCATCTTCTCGCACGTGTTTTTACTCGACTAGCCATGCGCATCCCAAAAAACCTGCGCATGCGCATCCCAAAAAACCTGCGCATGCGCATCCCACAAAACTTCGCACGTTTTTTTACTCGACTAGCCTGCGGGATGCATCCTCTCGCACGTGTTTTTGCTCGACTAACCTGCGGGATGCATCCTCTCGCACGTGTTTTTGCTCGACTAGCCTGCGGGATGCATCCTCTCGCACCTGTTTTTACTCGACTAGCCTGCGGGATTCATCCTCTCGCACGTGCTTTTACTCGACTAGCCTGCGGGTTGCATCCTCTCGCACGTGTTTTTGCTCAACTAGCCTGCAGGATTCATCCTCTCGCACGTGTTTTTACTCGACTAGCCTGCGGGATGAATCCTCTCGCACGTGTTTTTGCTCGACTAGCCTGCGGGATGCATCCTCTCGCACGTGTTTTTACTCGACTAGCCTGCGGGATGCATCCTCTCGCACGTGTTTTTACTCGACTAGCCTGCGGGATGCATCCTCTCGCACGTGTTTTTACTCGACTAGCCTGCGGGAAGCATCCTCTCGCACGTGTTTTTACTCGACTAGACTGCGGGATGCATCCTCTCGCACGTGTTTTTGCTCGACTAGCCTGCGGGATGCATCCTCTCGCACGTGTTTTTGCTCGACTAGCCTGCGGGATGCATCCTCTCGCACGTGTATTTGCTCGACTAGCCTGCGGGATGCATCCTCTCGCACGTGTTTGTGCTCGACTAGCCTGCGGGATGCATCCTCTCGCACGTGTTTTTGCTCGACTAGCCTGCGGGATGCATCCTCTCGCACGTGTTTTTACTCGACTAGCCATGCGCATCCCAAAAAACCTGCGCATGCGCATCCCAAAAAACCTGCGCATGCGCATCCCACAAAACTTCGCACGTGTTTTTACTCGACTAGCCTGCGGGATGCATCCTCTCGCACGTGTTTTTACTCGACTAGCCTGCGGGATGCATCCTCTCGCACGTGTTTTTGCTCGACTAGCCTGCGGGATGCATCCTCTCGCACGTGTTTTTGCTCGACTAGCCTGCGGGATGCATCCTCTCGCACGTGTATTTGCTCGACTAGCCTGCGGGATGCATCCTCTCGCACGTGTTTGTGCTCGACTAGCCTGCGGGATGCATCCTCTCGCACGTGTTTTTACTTGACTAGCCTGCGGGATGCATCCTCTCGCACGTGTTTTTGCTCGACTAGCCTGCGGGATGCATCCTCTCGCACGTGTTTTTGCTCGACTAGCCTGCGGGATGCATCCTCTCGCACGTGTTTTTACTCGACTAGCCTGCGGGATGCATCCTCTCGCACGTGTTTTTGCTCGACTAGCCTGCGGGATGCATCCTCTCGCACGTGTTTTTGCTCGACTAGCCATGCGCATCCCAAAAAACCTGAGCATGCGCATCCCACAAAACTTCGCACGTGTTTTTACTCGACTAGCCTGCGGGATGCATCCTCTCGCACGTGTTTTTACTCGACTAGCCTGTTGGATGCATCCTCTCGCACGTGTTTTTGCTCGACTAGCCTGCGGGATGCATCCTCTCGCACGTGTTTTTACTCGACTAGCCTGCGGGATTCATCCTCTCGCACGTGCTTTTACTCGACTAGCCTGCGGGATGCATCCTCTCGCACGTGTTTTTGCTCGACTAGCCTGCAGGATTCATCCTCTCGCACGTGTTTTTACTCGACTAGCCTGCGGGATGAATCCTCTCGCACGTGTTTTTGCTCGACTAGCCTGCGGGATGCATCCTCTCGCACGTGTTTTTGCTCGACTAGCCTGCGGGACGCATCCTCTCGCACGTGTTTTTACTCGACTAGCCTGCGGGAAGCATCCTCTCGTACGTGTTTTTACTCGACTAGCCTGCGGGAAGCATCCTCTTGCACGTGTTTTTACTCGACTAGCCTGCGGGATGCATCCTCTCGCACGTGTTTTTACTCGACTAGCCTGCGGGAAGCATCCTCTCGCACGTGTTTTTACTCGACTAGTCTGCGGGAAGCATCCTCTCGCACGTGTTTTTACTCGACTAGTCTGCGGGATGCATCCTCTCGCACGTGTTTTTGCTCGACTAGCCTGCGGGATGCATCCTCTCGCACGTGTTTTTGCTCGACTAGCCATGCGCATCCCAAAAAACCTGCGCATGCGCATCCCAAAAAACCTGCGCATGCGCATCCCACAAAACCTGCGCATGCGCATCCCACAAAACCTCGCACGTGTTTGTGCTCGACTAGCCTGCGGGATGCATCCTCTCGCACGTGTTTTTACTCGACTAGCCTGCAGGATGCATCCTCTCGCACGTGCTTTTGCTCGACTAGCCTGCGGGATGCATCCTCTCGCACGTGTTTTTGCTCGACTAGCCTGCGGGATGCATCCTCTCGCACGTGTTTTTGCTCGACTAGCCTGCGGGATGCATCCTCTCGCACGTGTTTTTGCTCGACTAGCCTGCGGGATGCATCCTCTCGCACGTGTTTTTGCTCGACTAGCCATGCGCATCCCAAAAAACCTGCGCATGCGCATCCCAAAAAACCTGCGCATGCGCATCCCACAAAACCTGCGCATGCGCATCCCACAAAACCTCGCACGTGTTTGTGCTCGACTAGCCTGCGGGATGCATCCTCTCGCACGTGTTTTTACTCGACTAGCCTGCAGGATGCATCCTCTCGCACGTGCTTTTGCTCGACTAGCCTGCGGGATGCATCCTCTCGCACGTGTTTTTGCTCGACTAGCCTGCGGGATGCATCCTCTCGCACGTGTTTTTGCTCGACTAGCCTGCGGGATGCATCCTCTCGCACGTGTTTTTGCTCGACTAGCCTGCGGGATGCATCCTCTCGCACGTGTTTTTGCTCGACTAGCCATGCGCATCCCAAAAAACCTGCGCATGCGCATCCCAAAAAACCTGCGCATGCGCATCCCACAAAACCTGCGCATGCGCATCCCACAAAACCTCGCACGTGTTTGTGCTCGACTAGCCTGCGGGATGCATCCTCTCGCACGTGTTTTTACTCGACTAGCCTGCGGGATGCATCCTCTCGCACGTGTTTTTACTTGACTAGCCTGCGGGATGCATCCTCTCGCACGTGTTTTTGCTCGACTAGCCTGTGGGATGCATCCTCTCGCACGTGTTTTTGCTCGACTAGCCTGCGGGATGCATCCTCTCGCACGTGTTTTTACTCGACTAGCCTGCGGGATGCATCCTCTCGCACGTGTTTTTACTCGACTAGCCTGCGGGATGCATCCTCTCGCACGTGTTTTTGCTCGACTAGCCTGCGGGATGCATCCTCTCGCACGTGTTTTTGCTCGACTAGCCATGCGCATCCCAAAAAACCTGTGCATGCGCATCCCAAAAAACCTGCGCATGCGCATCCCACAAAACCTGCGCATGCGCATCCCACAAAACTTCGCACGTGTTTTTACTCGACTAGCCTGCGGGATGCATCCTCTCGCACGTGTTTTTACTCGACTAGCCTGCGGGGTGCATCCTCTCGCACGTGTTTTTGCTCGACTAGCCTGCGGGATGCATCCTCTCGCACGTGTTTTTACTCGACTAGCCTGCGGGATTCATCCTCTCGCACGTGTTTTTACTCGACTAGCCTGCGGGATGCATCCTCTCGCACGTGTTTTTACTCGACTAGCCTGCGGGATGCATCCTCTCGCACGTGTTTTTACTCGACTAGCCTGCGGGATGCATCCTCTCGCACGTGTTTTTACTCGACTAGCCTGCGGGAAGCATCCTCTCGCACGTGTTTTTACTCGACTAGTCTGCGGGATGCATCCTCTCGCACGTGATTTTGCTCGACTAGCCTGCGGGATGCATCCTCTCGCACGTGTTTTTGCTCGACTAGCCTGCGGGATGCATCCTCTCGCACGTGTATTTGCTCGACTAGCCTGCGGGATGCATCCTCTCGCACGTGTTTGTGCTCGACTAGCCTGCGGGATGCATCCTCTCGCACGTGTTTTTACTTGACTAGCCTGCGGGATGCATCCTCTCGCACGTGTTTTTGCTCGACTAGCCTGCGGGATGCATCCTCTCGCACGTGTTTTTGCTCGACTAGAATGCGGGATGCATCCTCTCGCACGTGTTTTTACTCGACTAGCCATGCGCATCCCAAAAAACCTGCGCATGCGCATCCCAAAAAACCTGCGCATGCGCATCCCACAAAACCTGCGCATGCGCATCCCACAAAACTTCGCACGTGTTTTTACTCGACTATCCTGCGGGATCCATCCTCTCGCACGTGTTTTTACTCGACTAGCCTGCGGGATGCATCCTCTCGCACGTGTTTTTGCTCGACTAGCCTGCGGGATGCATCCTCTCGCACGTGTTTTTGCTCGACTAGCCTGCGGGATGCATCCTCTCGCACGTGTTTTTGCTCGACTAGCCTGCGGGATGCATCCTCTCGCACGTGTTTATACTCGACTAGCCTGCGGGATGCATCCTCTCGCACGTGTTTTTGCTCGACTAGCCTGCGGGATGCATCCTCTCGCACGTGTTTTTGCTCGACTAGCCTGCGGGATGCATCCTCTCGCACGTGTTTTTGCTCGACTAGCCTGCAGGATTCATCCTCTCGCACGTGTTTTTACTCGACTAGCCTGCGGGATGAATCCTCTCGCACGTGTTTTTGCTCGACTAGCCTGCGGGATGCATCCTCTCGCACGTGTTTTTGCTCGACTAGCCTGCGGGACGCATCCTCTCGCACGTGTTTTTACTCGACTAGCCTGCGGGATGCATCCTCTCGCACGTGTTTTTACTCGACTAGCCTGCGGGAAGCATCCTCTTGCACGTGTTTTTACTCGACTAGCCTGCGGGATGCATCCTCTCGCACGTGTTTTTACTCGACTAGCCTGCGGGAAGCATCCTCTCGCACGTGTTTTTACTCGACTAGTCTGCGGGAAGCATCCTCTCGCACGTGTTTTTGCTCGACTAGCCTGCGGGATGCATCCTCTCGCACGTGTTTTTGCTCGACTAGCCTGCGGGATGCATCCTCTCGCACGTGTTTTTGCTCGACTAGCCATGCGCATCCCAAAATACCTGCGCATGCGCATCCCACAAAACCTCGCACGTGTTTTTACTCGACTAGCCTGCGGGATGCATCCTCTCGCACGTGTTTTTACTCGAGTAGCCTGCGAGATGCATCCTCCCGCACGTGTTTTTACTCGACTAGCCTGCGGGATGCATCCTCTCGCACGTGTTTTTGCTCGACTAGCCTGCGGGATGCATCCTCTCGCACGTGTTTTTGCTCGACTAGCCTGCGGGATGCATCCTCTCGCACGTGTTTTTGCTCGACTAGCCTGCGGGATGCATCCTCTCGCACGTGTTTTTGCTCGACTAGCCATGCGCATCCCAAAAAACCTGCGCATGCGCATCCCACAAAACCTCGCACGTGTTTTTACTCGACTAGCCTGCGGGATGCATCCTCTCGCACGTGTTTTTACTCGAGTAGCCTGCGAGATGCATCCTCCCGCACGTGTTTTTACTCGACTAGCCTGCGGGATGCATCCTCTCGCACGTGTTTTTGCTCGACTAGCCTGCGGGATGCATCCTCTCGCACGTGTTTTTGCTCGACTAGCCTGCGGGATGCATCCTCTCGCACGTGTTTTTACTCGACTAGTCTGCGGGATGCATCCTCTCGCACGTGTTTTTGCTCGACTAGCCTGCGGGATGCATCCTCTCGCACGTGTTTTTGCTCGACTAGCCTGCGGGATGCATCCTCTCGCACGTGTATTTGCTCGACTAGCCTGCGGGATGCATCCTCTCGCACGTGTTTGTGCTCGACTAGCCTGCGGGATGCATCCTCTCGCACGTGTTTTTACTTGACTAGCCTGCGGGATGCATCCTCTCGCACGTGTTTTTGCTCGACTAGCCTGCGGGATGCATCCTCTCGCACGTGTTTTTGCTCGACTAGCCTGCGGGATGCATCCTCTCGCACGTGTTTTTACTCGACTAGCCATGCGCATCCCAAAAAACCTGCGCATGCGCATCCCAAAAAACCTGCGCATGCGCATCCCACAAAACTTCGCACGTGTTTTTACTCGACTAGCCTGCGGGATGCATCCTCTCGCACGTGTTTTTACTCGACTAGCCTGCGGGATGCATCCTCTCGCACGTGTTTTTGCTCGACTAGCCTGCGGGATGCATCCTCTCGCACGTGTTTTTGCTCGACTAGCCTGCGGGATGCATCCTCTCGCACGTGTATTTGCTCGACTAGCCTGCGGGATGCATCCTCTCGCACGTGTTTGTGCTCGACTAGCCTGCGGGATGCATCCTCTCGCACGTGTTTTTACTTGACTAGCCTGCGGGATGCATCCTCTCGCACGTGTTTTTGCTCGACTAGCCTGCGGGATGCATCCTCTCGCACGTGTTTTTGCTCGACTAGCCTGCGGGATGCATCCTCTCGCACGTGTTTTTACTCGACTAGCCTGCGGGATGCATCCTCTCGCACGTGTTTTTGCTCGACTAGCCTGCGGGATGCATCCTCTCGCACGTGTTTTTGCTCGACTAGCCTGCGGGATGCATCCTCTCGCACGTGTTTTTGCTCGACTAGCCATGCGCATCCCAAAAAACCTGCGCATGCGCATCCCACAAAACTTCGCACGTGTTTTTACTCGACTAGCCTGCGGGATGCATCCTCTCGCACGTGTTTTTACTCGACTAGCCTGTTGGATGCATCCTCTCGCACGTGTTTTTGCTCGACTAGCCTGCGGGATGCATCCTCTCGCACGTGTTTTTACTCGACTAGCCTGCGGGATTCATCCTCTCGCACGTGTTTTTACTCGACTAGCCTGCGGGATGCATCCTCTCGCACGTGTTTTTGCTCGACTAGCCTGCGGGATGCATCCTCTCGCACGTGTTTTTGCTCGACTAGCCATGCGCATCCCAAAAAACCTGTGCATGCGCATCCCAAAAAACCTGCGCATGCGCATCCCACAAAACCTGCGCATGCGCATCCCACAAAACTTCGCACGTGTTTTTACTCGACTAGCCTGCGGGATGCATCCTCTCGCACGTGTTTTTACTCGACTAGCCTGCGGGATGCATCCTCTCGCACGTGTTTTTACTCGACTAGCCTGCGGGATGCATCCTCTCGCACGTGTTTTTACTCGACTAGCCTGCGGGAAGCTTCCCCTCGCACGTGTTTTTACTCGACTAGTCTGCGGGATGCATCCTCTCGCACGTGTTTTTGCTCGACTAGCCTGCGGGATGCATCCTCTCGCACGTGTTTTTGCTCGACTAGCCTGCGGGATGCATCCTCTCGCACGTGTATTTGCTCGACTAGCCTGCGGGATGCATCCTCTCGCACGTGTATTTGCTCGACTAGCCTGCGGGATGCATCCTCTCGCACGTGTTTGTGCTCGACTAGCCTGCGGGATGCATCCTCTCGCACGTGTTTTTACTTGACCAGCCTGCGGGATGCATCCTCTCGCACGTGTTTTTGCTCGACTAGCCATGCGCATCCCAAAAAACCTGCGAATGCGCATCCCACAAAACCTCGCACGTGTTTTTACTCGACTAGCCTGCGGGATGCATCCTCTCGCACGTGTTTTTACTCGAGTAGCCTGCGAGATGCATCCTCTCGCACGTGTTTTTACTCGACTAGCCTGCGGGATGCATCCTCTCGCACGTGCTTTTGCTCGACTAGCCTGCGGGATGCATCCTCTCGCACGTGTTTTTGCTCGACTAGCCTGCGGGATGCATCCTCTCGCACGTGTTTTTGCTCGACTAGCCTGCGGGATGCATCCTCTCGCACGTGTTTTTACTCGACTAGCCTGCGGGATTCATCCTCTCGCACGTGCTTTTACTCGACTAGCCTGCGGGATGCATCCTCTCGCACGTGTTTTTGCTCGACTAGCCTGCAGGATTCATCCTCTCGCACGTGTTTTTACTCGACTAGCCTGCGGGATGAATCCTCTCGCACGTGTTTTTGCTCGACTAGCCTGCGGGATGCATCCTCTCGCACGTGTTTTTGCTCGACTAGCCTGCGGGACGCATCCTCTCGCACGTGTTTTTACTCGACTAGCCTGCGGGATGCATCCTCTCGCACGTGTTTTTACTCGACTAGCCTGCGGGAAGCATCCTCTTGCACGTGTTTTTACTCGACTAGCCTGCGGGATGCATCCTCTCGCACGTGTTTTTACTCGACTAGCCTGCGGGAAGCATCCTCTCGCACGTGTTTTTACTCGACTAGTCTGCGGGAAGCATCCTCTCGCACGTGTTTTTACTCGACTAGTCTGCGGGATGCATCCTCTCGCACGTGTTTTTGCTCGACTAGCCTGCGGGATGCATCCTCTCGCACGTGTTTTTGCTCGACTAGCCTGCGGGATGCATCCTCCCGCACGTGTTTTTGCTCGACTAGCCTGCGGGATGCATCCTCTCGCACGTGTTTCTGCTCGACTAGCCATGCGCATCCCAAAAAACCTGCGAATGCGCATCCCACAAAACCTCGCACGTGTTTTTACTCGACTAGCCTGCGGGATGCATCCTCTCGCACGTGTTTTTACTCGAGTAGCCTGCGAGATGCATCCTCTCGCACGTGTTTTTACTCGACTAGCCTGCGGGATGCATCCTCTCGCACGTGCTTTTGCTCGACTAGCCTGCGGGATGCATCCTCTCGCACGTGTTTTTGCTCGACTAGCCTGCGGGATGCATCCTCTCGCACGTGTTTTTGCTCGACTAGCCTGCGGGATGCATCCTCTCGCACGTGTTTTTGCTCGACTAGCCATGCGCATCCCAAAAAACCTGCGCATGCGCATCCCAAAAAACCTGCGCATGCGCATCCCACAAAACCTGCGCATGCGCATCCCACAAAACCTCGCACGTGTTTGTGCTCGACTAGCCTGCGGGATGCATCCTCTCGCACGTGTTTTTACTCGACTAGCCTGCGGGATGCATCCTCTCGCACGTGTTTTTACTCGACTAGCCTGCGGGATGCATCCTCTCGCACGTGTTTTTACTCGACTAGCCTGCGGGAAGCATCCCCTCGCACGTGTTTTTACTCGACTAGTCTGCGGGATGCATCCTCTCGCACGTGTTTTTGCTCGACTAGCCTGCGGGATGCATCCTCTCGCACGTGTTTTTGCTCGACTAGCCTGCGGGATGCATCCTCTCGCACGTGTATTTGCTCGACTAGCCTGCGGGATGCATCCTCTCGCACGTGTATTTGCTCGACTAGCCTGCGGGATGCATCCTCTCGCACGTGTTTGTGCTCGACTAGCCTGCGGGATGCATCCTCTCGCACGTGTTTTTACTTGACCAGCCTGCGGGATGCATCCTCTCGCACGTGTTTTTGCTCGACTAGCCTGCGGGATGCATCCTCTCGCACGTGTTTTTGCTCGACTAGCCTGCGGGATGCATCCTCTCGCACGTGTTTTCACTCGACTAGCCTGCGGGATGCATCCTCTCGCACGTGTTTTTGCTCGACTAGCCTGCGGGATGCATCCTCTCGCACGTGTTTTTGCTCGACTAGCCATGCGCATCCCAAAAAACCTGTGCATGCGCATCCCAAAAAACCTGCGCATGCGCATCCCACAAAACCTGCGCATGCGCATCCCACAAAACTTCGCACGTTTTTTTACTCGACTAGCCTGCGGGATGCATCCTCTCGCACGTGTTTTTACTCGACTAGCCTGCGGGATGCATCCTCTCGCACGTGTTTTTGCTCGACTAGCCTGCGGGATGCATCCTCTCGCACCTGTTTTTACTCGACTAGCCTGCGGGATTCATCCTCTCGCACGTGTTTTTACTCGACTAGCCTGCGGGATGCATCCTCTCGCACGTGTTTTTACTCGACTAGCCTGCGGGATGCATCCTCTCGCACGTGTTTTTACTCGACTAGCCTGCGGGATGCATCCTCTCGCACGTGTTTTTACTCGACTAGCCTGTGGGAAGCATCCTCTCGCACGTGTTTTTACTCGACTAGTCTGCGGGATGCATCCTCTCGCACGTGATTTTGCTCGACTAGCCTGCGGGATGCATCCTCTCGCACGTGTTTTTGCTCGACTAGCCATGCGCATCCCAAAAAACCTGCGCATGCGCATCCCACAAAACCTCGCACGTGTTTTTACTCGACTAGCCTGCGAGATGCATCCTCCCGCACGTGTTTTTACTCGACTAGCCTGCGGGATGCATCCTCTCGCACGTGTTTTTGCTCGACTAGCCTGCGGGATGCATCCTCTCGCACGTGTTTTTGCTCGACTAGCCTGCGGGATGCATCCTCTCGCACGTGTTTTTGCTCGACTAGCCTGCGGGATGCATCCTCTCGCACGTGTTTTTGCTCGACTAGCCATGCGCATCCCAAAAAACCTGCGCATGCGCATCCCAAAAAACCTGCGCATGCGCATCCCACAAAACCTGCGCATGCGCATCCCACAAAACTTCGCACGTGTTTTTACTCGACTAGCCTGCGGGATGCATCCTCTCGCACGTGTTTTTACTCGACTAGCCTGTTGGATGCATCCTCTCGCACGTGTTTTTGCTCGACTAGCCTGCGGGATTCATCCTCTCGCACGTGCTTTTACTCGACTAGCCTGCGGGATGCATCCTCTCGCACGTGTTTTTGATCGACTAGCCTGCAGGATTCATCCTCTCGCACGTGTTTTTACTCGACTAGCCTGCGGGATGAATCCTCTCGCACGTGTTTTTGCTCGACTAGCCTGCGGGATGCATCCTCTCGCACGTGTTTTTGCTCGACTAGCCTGCGGGACGCATCCTCTCGCACGTGTTTTTACTCGACTAGCCTGCGGGATGCATCCTCTCGCACGTGTTTTTACTCGACTAGCCTGCGGGAAGCATCCTCTTGCACGTGTTTTTACTCGACTAGCCTGCGGGATGCATCCTCTCGCACGTGTTTTTACTCGACTAGCCTGCGGGAAGCATCCTCTCGCACGTGTTTTTACTCGACTAGTCTGAGGGAAGCATCCTCTCGCACGTGTTTTTGCTCGACTAGCCTGCGGGATGCATCCTCTCGCAAGTGTTTTTGCTCGACTAGCCTGCGGGATGCATCCTCTCGCACGTGTTTTTGCTCGACTAGCCTGCGGGATGCATCCTCTCGCACGTGTTTTTGCTCGACTAGCCATGCGCATCCCAAAAAACCTGCGCATGCGCATCCCACAAAACCTCGCACGTGTTTTTACTCGACTAGCCTGCGGGATGCATCTTCTCGCACGTGTTTTTACTCGAGTAGCCTGCGAGATGCATCCTCCCGCACGTGTTTTTACTCGACTAGCCTGCGGGATGCATCCTCTCGCACGTGTTTTTGCTCGACTAGCCTGCGGGATGCATCCTCTCGCACGTGTTTTTGCTCGACTAGCCTGCGGGATGCATCCTCTCGCACGTGTTTTTGCTCGACTAGCCTGCGGGATGCATCCTCTCGCACGTGTTTTTGCTCGACTAGCCTGCGGGATGCATCCTCTCGCACGTGTTTTTGCTCGACTAGCCTGCGGGATGCATCCTCTCGCACGTGTTTTTGCTCGACTAGCCTGCGGGATGCATCCTCTCGCACGTGTTTTTGCTCGACTAGCCTGCGGGATGCATCCTCTCGCACGTGTTTTTACTCGACTAGCCATGCGCATCCCAAAAAACCTGCGCATGCGCATCCCAAAAAACCTGCGCATGCGCATCCCACAAAACCTGCGCATGCGCATCCCACAAAACTTCGCACGTGTTTTTACTCGACTAGCCTGCGGGATGCATCCTCTCGCACGTGTTTTTACTCGACTAGCCTGTTGGATGCATCCTCTCGCACGTGTTTTTGCTCGACTAGCCTGCGGGATGCATCCTCTCGCACGTGTTTTTACTCGACTAGCCTGCGGGATTCATCCTCTCGCACGTGCTTTTACTCGACTAGCCTGCGGGATGCATCCTATCGCACGTGTTTTTGCTCGACTAGCCTGCAGGATTCATCCTCTCGCACGTGTTTTTACTCGACTAGCCTGCGGGATGAATCCTCTCGCACGTGTTTTTGCTCGACTAGCCTGCGGGATGCATCCTCTCGCACGTGTTTTTGCTCGACTAGCCTGCGGGACGCATCCTCTCGCACGTGTTTTTACTCGACTAGCCTGCGGGATGCATCCTCTCGCACGTGTTTTTACTCGACTAGCCTGCGGGAAGCATCCTCTTGCACGTGTTTTTACTCGACTAGCCTGCGGGATGCATCCTCTCGCACGTGTTTTTACTCGACTAGCCTGCGGGAAGCATCCTCTCGCACGTGTTTTTACTCGACTAGTCTGCGGGAAGCATCCTCTCGCACGTGTTTTTGCTCGACTAGCCTGCGGGATGCATCCTCTCGCACGTGTTTTTGCTCGACTAGCCTGCGGGATGCATCCTCTCGCACGTGTTTTTGCTCGACTAGCCTGCGGGATGCATCCTCTCGCACGTGTTTTTGCTCGACTAGCCATGCGCATCCCAAAAAACCTGCGCATGCGCATCCCACAAAACCTCGCACGTGTTTTTACTCGACTAGCCTGCGGGATGCATCCTCTCGCACGTGTTTTTACTCGAGTAGCCTGCGAGATGCATCCTCCCGCACGTGTTTTTACTCGACTAGCCTGCGGGATGCATCCTCTCGCACGTGTTTTTGCTCGACTAGCCTGCGGGATGCATCCTCTCGCACGTGTTTTTGCTCGACTAGCCTGCGGGATGCATCCTCTCGCACGTGTTTTTGCTCGACTAGCCTGCGGGATGCATCCTCTCGCACGTGTTTTTGCTCGACTAGCCATGCGCATCCCAAAAAACCTGCGCATGCGCATCCCACAAAACCTCGCACGTGTTTTTACTCGACTAGCCTGCGGGATGCATCCTCTCGCACGTGTTTTTACTCGAGTAGCCTGCGAGATGCATCCTCCCGCACGTGTTTTTACTCGACTAGCCTGCGGGATGCATCCTCTCGCACGTGTTTTTGCTCGACTAGCCTGCGGGATGCATCCTCTCGCACGTGTTTTTGCTCGACTAGCCTGCGGGATGCATCCTCTCGCACGTGTTTTTGCTCGTCTAGCCTGCGGGATGCATCCTCTCGCACGTGTTTTTGCTCGAATAGCCTGCGGGATGCATCCTCTCGCACGTGTTTTTGCTCGACTAGCCATGCGCATCCCAAAAAACCTGCGCATGCGCATCCCACAAAACCTGCGCATGCGCATCCCACAAAACCTGCGCATGCGCATCCCACAAAACCTCGCACGTGTTTGTGCTCGACTAGCCTGCGGGATGCATCCTCTCGCACGTGTTTTTACTCGACTAGCCTGCGGGATGCATCCTCTCGCACGTGTTTTTGCTCGACTAGCCTGCGGGATGCATCCTCTCGCACGTGTTTTTGCTCGACTAGCCTGCGGGATGCATCCTCTCGCACGTGTATTTGCTCGACTAGCCTGCGGGATGCATCCTCTCGCACGTGTTTGTGCTCGACTAGCCTGCGGGATGCATCCTCTCGCACGTGTTTTTACTTGACTAGCCTGCGGGATGCATCCTCTCGCACGTGTTTTTTCTCGACTAGCCTGCGGGATGCATCCTCTCGCACGTGTTTTTGCTCGACTAGCCTGCGGGATGCATCCTCTCGCACGTGTTTTTACTCGACTAGCCTGCGGGATGCATCCTCTCGCACGTGTTTTTGCTCGACTAGCCATGCGCATCCCAAAAAACCTGCGCATGCGCATCCCAAAAAACCTGCGCATGCGCATCCCACAAAACCAGCGCATGCGCATCCCACAAAACTTCGCACGTGTTTTTACTCGACTAGCCTGCGGGATGCATCCTCTCGCACGTGTTTTTACTCGACTAGCCTGTTGGATGCATCCTCTCGCACGTGTTTTTGCTCGACTAGCCTGCGGGATGCATCCTCTCGCACGTGTTTTTACTCGACTAGCCTGCGGGATTCATCCTCTCGCACGTGCTTTTACTCGACTAGCCTGCGGGATGCATCCTCTCGCACGTGTTTTTGCTCGACTAGCCTGCAGGATTCATCCTCTCGCACGTGTTTTTACTCGACTAGCCTGCGGGATGAATCCTCTCGCACGTGTTTTTGCTCGACTAGCCTGCGGGATGCATCCTCTCGCACGTGTTTTTGCTCGACTAGCCTGCGGGACGCATCCTCTCGCACGTGTTTTTACTCGACTAGCCTGCGGGATGCATCCTCTCGCACGTGTTTTTACTCGACTAGCCTGCGGGAAGCATCCTCCCGCACGTGTTTTTACTCGACTAGCCTGCGGGATGCATCCTCTCGCACGTGTTTTTGCTCGACTAGCCTGCGGGATGCATCCTCTCGCACGTGTTTTTGCTCGACTAGCCTGCGGGATGCATCCTCTCGCACGTGTTTTTGCTCGACTAGCCTGCGGGATGCATCCTCTCGCACGTGTTTTTGCTCGACTAGCCATGCGCATCCCAAAAAACCTGCGCATGCGCATCCCACAAAACCTCGCACGTGTTTTTACTCGACTAGCCTGCGGGATGCATCCTCTCGCACGTGTTTTTACTCGAGTAGCCTGCGAGATGCATCCTCCCGCACGTGTTTTTACTCGACTAGCCTGCGGGATGCATCCTCTCGCACGTGTTTTTGCTCGACTAGCCTGCGGGATGCATCCTCTCGCACGTGTTTTTGCTCGACTAGCCTGCGGGATGCATCCTCTCGCACGTGTTTTTGCTCGTCTAGCCTGCGGGATGCATCCTCTCGCACGTGTTTTTGCTCGAATAGCCTGCGGGATGCATCCTCTCGCACGTGTTTTTGCTCGACTAGCCATGCGCATCCCAAAAAACCTGCGCATGCGCATCCCACAAAACCTGCGCATGCGCATCCCACAAAACCTGCGCATGCGCATCCCACAAAACCTCGCACGTGTTTGTGCTCGACTAGCCTGCGGGATGCATCCTCTCGCACGTGTTTTTACTCGACTAGCCTGCGGGATGCATCCTCTCGCACGTGTTTTTGCTCGACTAGCCTGCGGGATGCATCCTCTCGCACGTGTTTTTGCTCGACTAGCCTGCGGGATGCATCCTCTCGCACGTGTATTTGCTCGACTAGCCTGCGGGATGCATCCTCTCGCACGTGTTTGTGCTCGACTAGCCTGCGGGATGCATCCTCTCGCACGTGTTTTTACTTGACTAGCCTGCGGGATGCATCCTCTCGCACGTGTTTTTTCTCGACTAGCCTGCGGGATGCATCCTCTCGCACGTGTTTTTGCTCGACTAGCCTGCGGGATGCATCCTCTCGCACGTGTTTTTACTCGACTAGCCTGCGGGATGCATCCTCTCGCACGTGTTTTTGCTCGACTAGCCATGCGCATCCCAAAAAACCTGCGCATGCGCATCCCAAAAAACCTGCGCATGCGCATCCCACAAAACCAGCGCATGCGCATCCCACAAAACTTCGCACGTGTTTTTACTCGACTAGCCTGCGGGATGCATCCTCTCGCACGTGTTTTTACTCGACTAGCCTGTTGGATGCATCCTCTCGCACGTGTTTTTGCTCGACTAGCCTGCGGGATGCATCCTCTCGCACGTGTTTTTACTCGACTAGCCTGCGGGATTCATCCTCTCGCACGTGCTTTTACTCGACTAGCCTGCGGGATGCATCCTCTCGCACGTGTTTTTGCTCGACTAGCCTGCAGGATTCATCCTCTCGCACGTGTTTTTACTCGACTAGCCTGCGGGATGAATCCTCTCGCACGTGTTTTTGCTCGACTAGCCTGCGGGATGCATCCTCTCGCACGTGTTTTTGCTCGACTAGCCTGCGGGACGCATCCTCTCGCACGTGTTTTTACTCGACTAGCCTGCGGGATGCATCCTCTCGCACGTGTTTTTACTCGACTAGCCTGCGGGAAGCATCCTCTTGCACGTGTTTTTACTCGACTAGCCTGCGGGATGCATCCTCTCGCACGTGTTTTTACTCGACTAGCCTGCGGGAAGCATCCTCTCGCACGTGTTTTTACTCGACTAGTCTGCGGGAAGCATCCTCTCGCACGTGTTTTTGCTCGACTAGCCTGCGGGATGCATCCTCTCGCACGTGTTTTTGCTCGACTAGCCTGCGGGATGCATCCTCTCGCACGTGTTTTTGCTCGACTAGCCTGCGGGATGCATCCTCTCGCACGTGTTTTTGCTCGACTAGCCATGCGCATCCCAAAAAACCTGCGCATGCGCATCCCACAAAACCTCGCACGTGTTTTTACTCGACTAGCCTGCGGGATGCATCCTCTCGCACGTGTTTTTGCTCGAATAGCCTGCGGGATGCATCCTCTCGCACGTGTTTTTGCTCGACTAGCCATGCGCATCCCAAAAAACCTGCGCATGCGCATCCCACAAAACCTGCGCATGCGCATCCCACAAAACCTGCGCATGCGCATCCCACAAAACCTCGCACGTGTTTGTGCTCGACTAGCCTGCGGGATGCATCCTCTCGCACGTGTTTTTACTCGACTAGCCTGCGGGATGCATCCTCTCGCACGTGTTTTTGCTCGACTAGCCTGCGGGATGCATCCTCTCGCACGTGTTTTTGCTCGACTAGCCTGCGGGATGCATCCTCTCGCACGTGTATTTGCTCGACTAGCCTGCGGGATGCATCCTCTCGCACGTGTTTGTGCTCGACTAGCCTGCGGGATGCATCCTCTCGCACGTGTTTTTACTTGACTAGCCTGCGGGATGCATCCTCTCGCACGTGTTTTTGCTCGACTAGCCTGCGGGATGCATCCTCTCGCACGTGTTTTTGCTCGACTAGCCTGCGGGATGCATCCTCTCGCACGTGTTTTTACTCGACTAGCCTGCGGGATGCATCCTCTCGCACGTGTTTTTGCTCGACTAGCCATGCGCATCCCAAAAAACCTGCGCATGCGCATCCCAAAAAACCTGCGCATGCGCATCCCACAAAACCTGCGCATGCGCATCCCACAAAACTTCGCACGTGTTTTTACTCGACTAGCCTGCGGGATGCATCCTCTCGCACGTGTTTTTACTCGACTAGCCTGTTGGATGCATCCTCTCGCACGTGTTTTTGCTCGACTAGCCTGCGGGATGCATCCTCTCGCACGTGTTTTTACTCGACTAGCCTGCGGGATTCATGCTCTCGCACGTGCTTTTACTCGACTAGCCTGCGGGATGCATCCTCTCGCACGTGTTTTTGCTCGACTAGCCTGCAGGATTCATCCTCTCGCACGTGTTTTTACTCGACTAGCCTGCGGGATGAATCCTCTCGCACGTGTTTTTGCTCGACTAGCCTGCGGGATTCATCCTCTCGCACGTGCTTTTACTCGACTAGCCTGCGGGATGCATCCTCTCGCACGTGTTTTTGATCGACTAGCCTGCAGGATTCATCCTCTCGCACGTGTTTTTACTCGACTAGCCTGCGGGATGAATCCTCTCGCACGTGTTTTTGCTCGACTAGCCTGCGGGATGCATCCTCTCGCACGTGTTTTTGCTCGACTAGCCTGCGGGACGCATCCTCTCGCACGTGTTTTTACTCGACTAGCCTGCGGGATGCATCCTCTCGCACGTGTTTTTACTCGACTAGCCTGCGGGAAGCATCCTCTTGCACGTGTTTTTACTCGACTAGCCTGCGGGATGCATCCTCTCGCACGTGTTTTTACTCGACTAGCCTGCGGGAAGCATCCTCTCGCACGTGTTTTTACTCGACTAGTCTGAGGGAAGCATCCTCTCGCACGTGTTTTTGCTCGACTAGCCTGCGGGATGCATCCTCTCGCAAGTGTTTTTGCTCGACTAGCCTGCGGGATGCATCCTCTCGCACGTGTTTTTGCTCGACTAGCCTGCGGGATGCATCCTCTCGCACGTGTTTTTGCTCGACTAGCCATGCGCATCCCAAAAAACCTGCGCATGCGCATCCCACAAAACCTCGCACGTGTTTTTACTCGACTAGCCTGCGGGATGCATCCTCTCGCACGTGTTTTTACTCGAGTAGCCTGCGAGATGCATCCTCCCGCACGTGTTTTTACTCGACTAGCCTGCGGGATGCATCCTCTCGCACGTGTTTTTGCTCGACTAGCCTGCGGGATGCATCCTCTCGCACGTGTTTTTGCTCGACTAGCCTGCGGGATGCATCCTCTCGCACGTGTTTTTGCTCGACTAGCCTGCGGGATGCATCCTCTCGCACGTGTTTTTGCTCGACTAGCCTGCGGGATGCATCCTCTCGCACGTGTTTTTGCTCGACTAGCCTGCGGGATGCATCCTCTCGCACGTGTTTTTGCTCGACTAGCCTGCGGGATGCATCCTCTCGCACGTGTTTTTACTCGACTAGCCATGCGCATCCCAAAAAACCTGCGCATGCGCATCCCAAAAAACCTGCGCATGCGCATCCCACAAAACCTGCGCATGCGCATCCCACAAAACTTCGCACGTGTTTTTACTCGACTAGCCTGCGGGATGCATCCTCTCGCACGTGTTTTTACTCGACTAGCCTGTTGGATGCATCCTCTCGCACGTGTTTTTGCTCGACTAGCCTGCGGGATGCATCCTCTCGCACGTGTTTTTACTCGACTAGCCTGCGGGATTCATCCTCTCGCACGTGCTTTTACTCGACTAGCCTGCGGGATGCATCCTCTCGCACGTGTTTTTGCTCGACTAGCCTGCAGGATTCATCCTCTCGCACGTGTTTTTACTCGACTAGCCTGCGGGATGAATCCTCTCGCACGTGTTTTTGCTCGACTAGCCTGCGGGATGCATCCTCTCGCACGTGTTTTTGCTCGACTAGCCTGCGGGACGCATCCTCTCGCACGTGTTTTTACTCGACTAGCCTGCGGGATGCATCCTCTCGCACGTGTTTTTACTCGACTAGCCTGCGGGAAGCATCCTCTTGCACGTGTTTTTACTCGACTAGCCTGCGGGATGCATCCTCTCGCACGTGTTTTTACTCGACTAGCCTGCGGGAAGCATCCTCTCGCACGTGTTTTTACTCGACTAGTCTGCGGGATGCATCCTCTCGCACGTGTTTTTGCTCGACTAGCCATGCGCATCCCAAAAAACCTGCGCATGCGCATCCCACAAAACCTGCGCATGCGCATCCCACAAAACCTGCGCATGCGCATCCCACAAAACCTCGCACGTGTTTGTGCTCGACTAGCCTGCGGGATGCATCCTCTCGCACGTGTTTTTACTCGACTAGCCTGCGGGATGCATCCTCTCGCACGTGTTTTTGCTCGACTAGCCTGCGGGATGCATCCTCTCGCACGTGTTTTTGCTCGACTAGCCTGCGGGATGCATCCTCTCGCACGTGTATTTGCTCGACTAGCCTGCGGGATGCATCCTCTCGCACGTGTTTGTGCTCGACTAGCCTGCGGGATGCATCCTCTCGCACGTGTTTTTACTTGACTAGCCTGCGGGATGCATCCTCTCGCACGTGTTTTTGCTCGACTAGCCTGCGGGATGCATCCTCTCGCACGTGTTTTTGCTCGACTAGCCTGCGGGATGCATCCTCTCGCACGTGTTTTTACTCGACTAGCCTGCGGGATGCATCCTCTCGCACGTGTTTTTGCTCGACTAGCCATGCGCATCCCAAAAAACCTGCGCATGCGCATCCCAAAAAACCTGCGCATGCGCATCCCACAAAACCTGCGCATGCGCATCCCACAAAACTTCGCACGTGTTTTTACTCGACTAGCCTGCGGGATGCATCCTCTCGCACGTGTTTTTACTCGACTAGCCTGTTGGATGCATCCTCTCGCACGTGTTTTTGCTCGACTAGCCTGCGGGATGCATCCTCTCGCACGTGTTTTTACTCGACTAGCCTGCGGGATTCATCCTCTCGCACGTGCTTTTACTCGACTAGCCTGCGGGATGCATCCTCTCGCACGTGTTTTTGCTCGACTAGCCTGCAGGATTCATCCTCTCGCACGTGTTTTTACTCGACTAGCCTGCGGGATGAATCCTCTCGCACGTGTTTTTGCTCGACTAGCCTGCGGGATGCATCCTCTCGCACGTGTTTTTGCTCGACTAGCCTGCGGGATGCATCCTCTCGCACGTGTTTTTGCTCGACTAGCCATGCGCATCCCAAAAAACCTGCGCATGCGCATCCCACAAAACCTCGCACGTGTTTTTACTCGACTAGCCTGCGGGATGCATCCTCTCGCACGTGTTTTTGCTCGAATAGCCTGCGGGATGCATCCTCTCGCACGTGTTTTTGCTCGACTAGCCATGCGCATCCCAAAAAACCTGCGCATGCGCATCCCACAAAACCTGCGCATGCGCATCCCACAAAACCTGCGCATGCGCATCCCACAAAACCTCGCACGTGTTTGTGCTCGACTAGCCTGCGGGATGCATCCTCTCGCACGTGTTTTTACTCGACTAGCCTGCGGGATGCATCCTCTCGCACGTGTTTTTGCTCGACTAGCCTGCGGGATGCATCCTCTCGCACGTGTTTTTGCTCGACTAGCCTGCGGGATGCATCCTCTCGCACGTGTATTTGCTCGACTAGCCTGCGGGATGCATCCTCTCGCACGTGTTTGTGCTCGACTAGCCTGCGGGATGCATCCTCTCGCACGTGTTTTTACTTGACTAGCCTGCGGGATGCATCCTCTCGCACGTGTTTTTGCTCGACTAGCCTGCGGGATGCATCCTCTCGCACGTGTTTTTGCTCGACTAGCCTGCGGGATGCATCCTCTCGCACGTGTTTTTACTCGAATAGCCTGCGGGATGCATCCTCTCGCACGTGTTTTTGCTCGACTAGCCATGCGCATCCCAAAAAACCTGCGCATGCGCATCCCAAAAAACCTGCGCATGCGCATCCCACAAAACCTGCGCATGCGCATCCCACAAAACTTCGCACGTGTTTTTACTCGACTAGCCTGCGGGATGCATCCTCTCGCACGTGTTTTTACTCGACTAGCCTGTTGGATGCATCCTCTCGCACGTGTTTTTGCTCGACTAGCCTGCGGGATGCATCCTCTCGCACGTGTTTTTACTCGACTAGCCTGCGGGATTCATCCTCTCGCACGTGCTTTGACTCGACTAGCCTGCGGGATGCATCCTCTCGCACGTGTTTTTGCTCGACTAGCCTGCAGGATTCATCCTCTCGCACGTGTTTTTACTCGACTAGCCTGCGGGATGAATCCTCTCGCACGTGTTTTTGCTCGACTAGCCTGCGGGATGCATCCTCTCGCACGTGTTTTTGCTCGACTAGCCTGCGGGACGCATCCTCTCGCACGTGTTTTTACTCGACTAGCCTGCGGGATGCATCCTCTCGCACGTGTTTTTACTCGACTAGCCTGCGGGAAGCATCCTCTTGCACGTGTTTTTACTCGACTAGCCTGCGGGATGCATCCTCTCGCACGTGTTTTTACTCGACTAGCCTGCGGGAAGCATCCTCTCGCACGTGTTTTTACTCGACTAGTCTGCGGGAAGCATCCTCTCGCACGTGTTTTTGCTCGACTAGCCTGCGGGATGCATCCTCTCGCACGTGTTTTTGCTCGACTAGCCTGCGGGATGCATCCTCTCGCACGTGTTTTTGCTCGACTAGCCTGCGGGATGCATCCTCTCGCACGTGTTTTTGCTCGACTAGCCATGCGCATCCCAAAAAACCTGCGCATGCGCATCCCACAAAACCTCGCACGTGTTTTTACTCGACTAGCCTGCGGGATGCATCCTCTCGCACGTGTTTTTACTCGAGTAGCCTGCGAGATGCATCCTCCCGCACGTGTTTTTACTCGACTAGCCTGCGGGATGCATCCTCTCGCACGTGTTTTTGCTCGACTAGCCTGCGGGATGCATCCTCTCGCACGTGTTTTTGCTCGACTAGCCTGCGGGATGCATCCTCTCGCACGTGTTTTTGCTCGACTAGCCTGCGGGATGCATCCTCTCGCACGTGTTTTTGCTCGACTAGCCATGCGCATCCCAAAAAACCTGCGCATGCGCATCCCACAAAACCTCGCACGTGTTTTTACTCGACTAGCCTGCGGGATGCATCCTCTCGCACGTGTTTTTACTCGAGTAGCCTGCGAGATGCATCCTCCCGCAGTGTTTTTACTCGACTAGCCTGCGGGATGCATCCTCTCGCACGTGTTTTTGCTCGACTAGCCTGCGGGATGCATCCTCTCGCACGTGTTTTTGCTCGACTAGCCTGCGGGATGCATCCTCTCGCACGTGTTTTTGCTCGTCTAGCCTGCGGGATGCATCCTCTCGCACGTGTTTTTGCTCGAATAGCCTGCGGGATGCATCCTCTCGCACGTGTTTTTGCTCGACTAGCCATGCGCATCCCAAAAAACCTGCGCATGCGCATCCCACAAAACCTGCGCATGCGCATCCCACAAAACCTCGCACGTGTTTGTGCTCGACTAGCCTGCGGGATGCATCCTCTCGCACGTGTTTTTACTCGACTAGCCTGCGGGATTCATCCTCTCGCACGTGCTTTTACTCGACTAGCCTGCGGGATGCATCCTCTCGCACGTGTTTTTGCTCGACTAGCCTGCAGGATTCATCCTCTCGCACGTGTTTTTACTCGACTAGCCTGCGTGATGAATCCTCTCGCACGTGTTTTTGCTCGACTAGCCTGCGGGATGCATCCTCTCGCACGTGTTTTTACTCGACTAGCCTGCGGGATGCATCCTCTCGCACGTGTTTTTACTCGACTAGCCTGCGGGATGCATCCTCTCGCACGTGTTTATACTCGACTAGCCTGCGGGAAGCATCCTCTCGCACGTGTTTTTACTCGACTAGTCTGCGGGATGCATCCTCTCGCACGTGTTTTTGCTCGACTAGCCTGCGGGATGCATCCTCTCGCACGTGTTTTTGCTCGACTAGCCTGCGGGATGCATCCTCTCGCACGTGTATTTGCTCGACTAGCCTGCGGGATGCATCCTCTCGCACGTAATTGTGCTCGACTAGCCTGCGGGATGCATCCTCTCGCACGTGTTTTTACTTGACTAGCCTGCGGGATGCATCCTCTCGCACGTGTTTTTGCTCGACTAGCCTGCGGGATGCATCCTCTCGCACGTGTTTTTGCTCGACTAGCCTGCGGGATGCATCCTCTCGCACGTGTTTTTACTCGACTAGCCATGCGCATCCCAAAAAACCTGCGCATGCGCATCCCAAAAAACCTGCGCATGCGCATCCCACAAAACTTCGCACGTGTTTTTACTCGACTAGCCTGCGGGATGCATCCTCTCGCACGTGTTTTTACTCGACTAGCCTGCGGGATGCATCCTCTCGCACGTGTTTTTACTCGACTAGCCTGTTGGATGCATCCTCTCGCACGTGTTTTTGCTCGACTAGCCTGCGGGATGCATCCTCTCGCACGTGTTTTTACTTGACTAGCCTGCGGGATGCATCCTCTCGCACGTGTTTTTGCTCGACTAGCCTGCGGGATGCATCCTCTCGCACGTGTTTTTGCTCGACTAGCCTGCGGGATGCATCCTCTCGCACGTGTTTTTACTCGACTAGCCTGCGGGATGCATCCTCTCGCACGTGTTTTTGCTCGACTAGCCATGCGCATCCCAAGAAACCTGCGCATGCGCATCCCAAAAAACCTGCGCATGCGCATCCCACAAAACCTGCGCATGCGCATCCCACAAAACTTCGCACGTGTTTTTACTCGACTAGCCTGCGGGATGCATCCTCTCGCACGTGTTTTTACTCGACTAGCCTGTTGGATGCATCCTCTCGCACGTGTTTTTGCTCGACTAGCCTGCGGGATGCATCCTCTCGCACGTGTTTTTACTCGACTAGCCTGCGGGATTCATCCTCTCGCACGTGCTTTGACTCGACTAGCCTGCGGGATGCATCCTCTCGCACGTGTTTTTGCTCGACTAGCCTGCAGGATTCATCCTCTCGCACGTGTTTTTACTCGACTAGCCTGCGGGATGAATCCTCTCGCACGTGTTTTTGCTCGACTAGCCTGCGGGATGCATCCTCTCGCACGTGTTTTTGCTCGACTAGCCTGCGGGACGCATCCTCTCGCACGTGTTTTTACTCGACTAGCCTGCGGGATGCATCCTCTCGCACGTGTTTTTACTCGACTAGCCTGCGGGAAGCATCCTCTTGCACGTGTTTTTACTCGACTAGCCTGCGGGATGCATCCTCTCGCACGTGTTTTTACTCGACTAGCCTGCGGGAAGCATCCTCTCGCACGTGTTTTTACTCGACTAGTCTGCGGGAAGCATCCTCTCGCACGTGTTTTTGCTCGACTAGCCTGCGGGATGCATCCTCTCGCACGTGTTTTTGCTCGACTAGCCTGCGGGATGCATCCTCTCGCACGTGTTTTTGCTCGACTAGCCTGCGGGATGCATCCTCTCGCACGTGTTTTTGCTCGACTAGCCATGCGCATCCCAAAAAACCTGCGCATGCGCATCCCACAAAACCTCGCACGTGTTTTTACTCGACTAGCCTGCGGGATGCATCCTCTCGCACGTGTTTTTACTCGAGTAGCCTGCGAGATGCATCCTCCCGCACGTGTTTTTACTCGACTAGCCTGCGGGATGCATCCTCTCGCACGTGTTTTTGCTCGACTAGCCTGCGGGATGCATCCTCTCGCACGTGTTTTTGCTCGACTAGCCTGCGGGATGCATCCTCTCGCACGTGTTTTTGCTCGACTAGCCTGCGGGATGCATCCTCTCGCACGTGTTTTTGCTCGACTAGCCATGCGCATCCCAAAAAACCTGCGCATGCGTATCCCACAAAACCTCGCACGTGTTTTTACTCGACTAGCCTGCGGGATGCATCCTCTCGCACGTGTTTTTACTCGAGTAGCCTGCGAGATGCATCCTCCCGCACGTGTTTTTACTCGACTAGCCTGCGGGATGCATCCTCTCGCACGTGTTTTTGCTCGACTAGCCTGCGGGATGCATCCTCTCGCACGTGTTTTTGCTCGACTAGCCTGCGGGATGCATCCTCTCGCACGTGTTTTTGCTCGTCTAGCCTGCGGGATGCATCCTCTCGCACGTGTTTTTGCTCGAATAGCCTGCGGGATGCATCCTCTCGCACGTGTTTTTGCTCGACTAGCCATGCGCATCCCAAAAAACCTGCGCATGCGCATCCCACAAAACCTGCGCATGCGCATCCCACAAAACCTCGCACGTGTTTGTGCTCGACTAGCCTGCGGGATGCATCCTCTCGCACGTGTTTTTACTCGACTAGCCTGCGGGATTCATCCTCTCGCACGTGCTTTTACTCGACTAGCCTGCGGGATGCATCCTCTCGCACGTGTTTTTGCTCGACTAGCCTGCAGGATTCATCCTCTCGCACGTGTTTTTACTCGACTAGCCTGCGTGATGAATCCTCTCGCACGTGTTTTTGCTCGACTAGCCTGCGGGATGCATCCTCTCGCACGTGTTTTTACTCGACTAGCCTGCGGGATGCATCCTCTCGCACGTGTTTTTACTCGACTAGCCTGCGGGATGCATCCTCTCGCACGTGTTTATACTCGACTAGCCTGCGGGAAGCATCCTCTCGCACGTGTTTTTACTCGACTAGTCTGCGGGATGCATCCTCTCGCACGTGTTTTTGCTCGACTAGCCTGCGGGATGCATCCTCTCGCACGTGTTTTTGCTCGACTAGCCTGCGGGATGCATCCTCTCGCACGTGTATTTGCTCGACTAGCCTGCGGGATGCATCCTCTCGCACGTAATTGTGCTCGACTAGCCTGCGGGATGCATCCTCTCGCACGTGTTTTTACTTGACTAGCCTGCGGGATGCATCCTCTCGCACGTGTTTTTGCTCGACTAGCCTGCGGGATGCATCCTCTCGCACGTGTTTTTGCTCGACTAGCCTGCGGGATGCATCCTCTCGCACGTGTTTTTACTCGACTAGCCATGCGCATCCCAAAAAACCTGCGCATGCGCATCCCAAAAAACCTGCGCATGCGCATCCCACAAAACTTCGCACGTGTTTTTACTCGACTAGCCTGCGGGATGCATCCTCTCGCACGTGTTTTTACTCGACTAGCCTGTTGGATGCATCCTCTCGCACGTGTTTTTGCTCGACTAGCCTGCGGGATGCATCCTCTCGCACGTGTTTTTACTCGACTAGCCTGCGGGATTCATCCTCTCGCACGTGCTTTTACTCGACTAGCCTGCGGGATGCATCCTCTCGCACGTGTTTTTGCTCGACTAGCCTGCAGGATTCATCCTCTCGCACGTGTTTTTACTCGACTAGCCTGCGGGATGCATCCTCTCGCACGTGTTTTTACTCGACTAGCCTGCGGGAAGCATCCTCTTGCACGTGTTTTTACTCGACTAGCCTGCGGGATGCATCCTCTCGCACGTGTTTTTACTCGACTAGCCTGCGGGAAGCATCCTCTCGCACGTGTTTTTACTCGACTAGTCTGCGGGAAGCATCCTCTCGCACGTGTTTTTACTCGACTAGTCTGCGGGATGCATCCTCTCGCACGTGTTTTTGCTCGACTAGCCTGCGGGATGCATCCTCTCGCACGTGTTTTTGCTCGACTAGCCTGCGGGATGCATCCTCCCGCACGTGTTTTTGCTCGACTAGCCTGCGGGATGCATCCTCTCGCACGTGTTTTTGCTCGACTAGCCATGCGCATCCCAAAAAACCTGCGCATGCGCATCCCACAAAACCTCGCACGTGTTTTTACTCGACTAGCCTGCGGGATGCATCCTCTCGCACGTGTTTTTACTCGAGTAGCCTGCGAGATGCATCCTCTCGCACGTGTTTTTACTCGACTAGCCTGCGGGATGCATCCTCTCGCACGTGCTTTTGCTCGACTAGCCTGCGGGATGCATCCTCTCGCACGTGTTTTTGCTCGACTAGCCTGCGGGATGCATCCTCTCGCACGTGTTTTTGCTCGACTAGCCTGCGGGATGCATCCTCTCGCACGTGTTTTTGCTCGACTAGCCATGCGCATCCCAAAAAACCTGCGCATGCGCATCCCACAAAACCTCGCACGTGTTTGTGCTCGACTAGCCTGCGGGATGCATCCTCTCGCACGTGTTTTTACTCGACTAGCCTGCGGGATGCATCCTCTCGCACGTGTTTTTACTCGACTAGCCTGCGGGATGCATCCTCTCGCACGTGTATTTACTCGACTAGCCTGCGGGAAGCATCCCCTCGCACGTGTTTTTACTCGACTAGTCTGCGGGATGCATCCTCTCGCACGTGTTTTTGCTCGACTAGCCTGCGGGATGCATCCTCTCGCACGTGTTTTTGCTCGACTAGCCTGCGGGATGCATCCTCTCGCACGTGTATTTGCTCGACTAGCCTGCGGGATGCATCCTCTCGCACGTGTTTTTGCTCGACTAGCCTGCGGGATGCATCCTCTCGCACGTGTTTTTACTCGACTAGCCATGCGCATCCCAAAAAACCTGCGCATGCGCATCCCAAAAAACCTGCGCATGCGCATCCCACAAAACCTGCGCATGCGCATCCCACAAAACTTCGCACGTGTTTTTACTCGACTAGCCTGCGGGATGCATCCTCTCGCACGTGTTTGTGCTCGACTAGCCTGCGGGATGCATCCTCTCGCACGTGTTTTTACTTGACTAGCCTGCGGGATGCATCCTCTCGCACGTGTTTTTGCTCGACTAGCCTGCGGGATGCATCCTCTCGCACGTGTTTTTGCTCGACTAGCCTGCGGGATGCATCCTCTCGCACGTGTTTTTACTCGACTAGCCATGCGCATCCCAAAAAACCTGCGCATGCGCATCCCAAAAAACCTGCGCATGCGCATCCCACAAAACCTGCGCATGCGCATCCCACAAAACTTCGCACGTGTTTTTACTCGACTAGCCTGCGGGATGCATCCTCTCGCACGTGTTTTTACTCGACTAGCCTGCGGGATGCATCCTCTCGCACGTGTTTTTGCTCGACTAGCCTGCGGGATGCATCCTCTCGCACGTGTTTTTGCTCGACTAGCCTGCGGGATGCATCCTCTCGCACGTGTATTTGCTCCACTAGCCTGCGGGATGCATCCTCTCGCACGTGTTTGTGCTCGACTAGCCTGCGGGATGCATCCTCTCGCACGTGTTTTTACTTGACTAGCCTGCGGGATGCATCCTCTCGCACGTGTTTTTGCTCGACTAGCCTGCGGGATGCATCCTCTCGCACGTGTTTTTGCTCGACTAGCCTGCGGGATGCATCCTCTCGCACGTGTTTTTACTCGACTAGCCTGCGGGATGCATCCTCTCGCACGTGTTTTTGCTCGACTAGCCTGCGGGATGCATCCTCTCGCACGTGTTTTTGCTCGACTAGCCTGCGGGATGCATCCTCTCGCACGTGTTTTTGCTCGACTAGCCTGCGGGATGCATCCTCTCGCACGTGTTTTTACTCGACTAGCCATGCGCATCCCAAAAAACCTGCGCATGCGCATCCCAAAAAACCTGCGCATGCGCATCCCACAAAACCTGCGCATGCGCATCCCACAAAACTTCGCACGTGTTTTTACTCGACTAGCCTGCGGGATGCATCCTCTCGCACGTGTTTTTACTCGACTAGCCTGTTGGATGCATCCTCTCGCACGTGTTTTTGCTCGACTAGCCTGCGGGATGCATCCTCTCGCACGTGTTTTTACTCGACTAGCCTGCGGGATTCATCCTCTCGCACGTGCTTTTACTCGACTAGCCTGCGGGATGCATCCTCTCGCACGTGTTTTTGCTCGACTAGCCTGCAGGATTCATCCTCTCGCACGTGTTTTTACTCGACTAGCCTGCGGGATGAATCCTCTCGCACGTGTTTTTGCTCGACTAGCCTGCGGGATGCATCCTCTTTCACGTGTTTTTGCTCGACTAGCCTGCGGGACGCATCCTCTCGCACGTGTTTTTACTCGACTAGCCTACGGGATGCATCCTCTCGCACGTGTTTTTACTCGACTAGCCTGCGGGAAGCATCCTCTTGCACGTGTTTTTGCTCGACTAGCCTGCGGGATGCATCCTCTCGCACGTGTTTTTGCTCGACTAGCCATGCGCATCCCAAAAAACCTGCGCATGCGCATCCCACAAAACCTCGCACGTGTTTTTACTCGACTAGCCTGCGGGATGCATCCTCTCGCACGTGTTTTTACTCGAGTAGCCTGCGAGATGCATCCTCCCGCACGTGTTTTTACTCGACTAGCCTGCGGGATGCATCCTCTCGCACGTGTTTTTGCTCGACTAGCCTGCGGGATGCATCCTCTCGCACGTTTTTTTGCTCGACTAGCCTGCGGGATGCATCCTCTCGCACGTGTTTTTGCTCGACTAGCCTGCGGGATGCATCCTCTCGCACGTGTTTTTGCTCGACTAGCCATGCGCATCCCAAAAAACCTGCGCATGCGCATCCCACAAAACCTCGCACGTGTTTTTACTCGACTAGCCTGCGGGATGCATCCTCTCGCACGTGTTTTTACTCGAGTAGCCTGCGAGATGCATCCTCCCGCACGTGTTTTTACTCGACTAGCCTGCGGGATGCATCCTCTCGCACGTGTTTTTGCTCGACTAGCCTGCGGGATGCATCCTCTCGCACGTGTTTTTGCTCGTCTAGCCTGCGGGATGCATCCTCTCGCACGTGTTTTTGCTCGAATAGCCTGCGGGATGCATCCTCTCGCACGTGTTTTTGCTCGACTAGCCATGCGCATCCCAAAAAACCTGCGCATGCGCATCCCACAAAACCTGCGCATGCGCATCCCACAAAACCTGCGCATGCGCATCCCACAAAACCTCGCACGTGTTTGTGCTCGACTAGCCTGCGGGATGCATCCTCTCGCACGTGTTTTTACTCGACTAGCCTGCGGGATGCATCCTCTCGCACGTGTTTTTGCTCGACTAGCCTGCGGGATGCATCCTCTCGCACGTGTTTTTGCTCGACTAGCCTGCGGGATGCATCCTCTCGCACGTGTATTTGCTCGACTAGCCTGCGGGATGCATCCTCTCGCACGTGTTTTTGCTCGACTAGCCTGCGGGATGCATCCTCTCGCACGTGTTTTTACTCGACTAGCCTGCGGGATGCATCCTCTCGCACGTGTTTTTGCTCGACTAGCCATGCGCATCCCAAAAAACCTGCGCATGCGCATCCCAAAAAACCTGCGCATGCGCATCCCACAAAACCTGCGCATGCGCATCCCACAAAACTTCGCACGTGTTTTTACTCGACTAGCCTGCGGGATGCATCCTCTCGCACGAGTTTTTACTCGACTAGCCTGTTGGATGCATCCTCTCGCACGTGTTTTTGCTCGACTAGCCTGCGGGATGCATCCTCTCGCACGTGCTTTTACTCGACTAGCCTGCGGGATTCATCCTCTCGCACGTGCTTTTACTCGACTAGCCTGCGGGATGCATCCTCTCGCACGTGTTTTTGCTCGACTAGCCTGCAGGATTCATCCTCTCGCACGTGTTTTTACTCGACTAGCCTGCGGGATGAATCCTCTCGCACGTGTTTTTGCTCGACTAGCCTGCGGGATGCATCCTCTCGCACGTGTTTTTGCTCGACTAGCCTGCGGGACGCATCCTCTCGCACGTGTTTTTACTCGACTAGCCTGCGGGATGCATCCTCTCGCACGTGTTTTTACTCGACTAGCCTGCGGGAAGCATCCTCTTGCACGTGTTTTTACTCGACTAGCCTGCGGGATGCATCCTCTCGCACGTGCTTTTACTCGACTAGCCTGCGGGATGCATCCTCTCGCACGTGTTTTTGCTCGACTAGCCTGCAGGATTCATCCTCTCGCACGTGTTTTTACTCGACTAGCCTGCGTGATGAATCCTCTCGCACGTGTTTTTGCTCGACTAGCCTGCGGGATGCATCCTCTCGCACGTGTTTTTACTCGACTAGCCTGCGGGATGCATCCTCTCGCACGTGTTTTTACTCGACTAGCCTGCGGGATGCATCCTCTCGCACGTGTTTTTACTCGACTAGCCTGCGGGAAGCATCCTCTCGCACGTGTTTTTACTCGACTAGTCTGCGGGATGCATCCTCTCGCACGTGTTTTTGCTCGACTAGCCTGCGGGATGCATCCTCTCGCACGTGTTTTTGCTCGACTAGCCTGCGGGATGCATCCTCTCGCACGTGTATTTGCTCGACTAGCCTGCGGGATGCATCCTCTCGCACGTGTTTGTGCTCGACTAGCCTGCGGGATGCATCCTCTCGCACGTGTTTTTACTTGACTAGCCTGCGGGATGCATCCTCTCGCACGTGTTTTTGCTCGACTAGCCTGCGGGATGCATCCTCTCGCACGTGTTTTTGCTCGACTAGCCTGCGGGATGCATCCTCTCGCACGTGTTTTTACTCGACTAGCCATGCGCATCCCAAAAAACCTGCGCATGCGCATCCCACAAAACTTCGCACGTGTTTTTACTCGACTAGCCTGCGGGATGCATCCTCTCGCACGTGTTTTTACTCGACTAGCCTGCGGGATGCATCCTCTCGCACGTGTTTTTGCTCGACTAGCCTGCGGGATGCATCCTCTCGCACGTGTTTTTGCTCGACTAGCCTGCGGGATGCATCCTCTCGCACGTGTATTTGCTCGACTAGCCTGCGGGATGCATCCTCTCGCACGTGTTTGTGCTCGACTAGCCTGCGGGATGCATCCTCTCGCACGTGTTTTTACTTGACTAGCCTGCGGGATGCATCCTCTCGCACGTGTTTTTGCTCGACTAGCCTGCGGGATGCATCCTCTCGCACGTGTTTTTGCTCGACTAGCCTGCGGGATGCATCCTCTCGCACGTGTTTTTACTCGACTAGCCTGCGGGATGCATCCTCTCGCACGTGTTTTTGCTCGACTAGCCTGCGGGATGCATCCTCTCGCACGTGTTTTTGCTCGACTAGCCATGCGCATCCCAAAAAACCTGCGCATGCGCATCCCACAAAACTTCGCACGTGTTTTTACTCGACTAGCCTGCGGGATGCATCCTCTCGCACGTGTTTTTACTCGACTAGCCTGTTGGATGCATCCTCTCGCACGTGTTTTTGCTCGACTAGCCTGCGGGATGCATCCTCTCGCACGTGTTTTTACTCGACTAGCCTGCGGGATTCATCCTCTCGCACGTGCTTTTACTCGACTAGCCTGCGGGATGCATCCTCTCGCACGTGTTTTTGCTCGACTAGCCTGCAGGATTCATCCTCTCGCACGTGTTTTTACTCGACTAGCCTGCGGGATGCATCCTCTCGCACGTGTTTTTACTCGACTAGCCTGCGGGAAGCATCCTCTTGCACGTGTTTTTACTCGACTAGCCTGCGGGATGCATCCTCTCGCACGTGTTTTTACTCGACTAGCCTGCGGGAAGCATCCTCTCGCACGTGTTTTTACTCGACTAGTCTGCGGGAAGCATCCTCTCGCACGTGTTTTTACTCGACTAGTCTGCGGGATGCATCCTCTCGCACGTGTTTTTGCTCGACTAGCCTGCGGGATGCATCCTCTCGCACGTGTTTTTGCTCGACTAGCCTGCGGGATGCATCCTCCCGCACGTGTTTTTGCTCGACTAGCCTGCGGGATGCATCCTCTCGCACGTGTTTTTGCTCGACTAGCCATGCGCATCCCAAAAAACCTGCGCATGCGCATCCCACAAAACCTCGCACGTGTTTTTACTCGACTAGCCTGCGGGATGCATCCTCTCGCACGTGTTTTTACTCGAGTAGCCTGCGAGATGCATCCTCTCGCACGTGTTTTTACTCGACTAGCCTGCGGGATGCATCCTCTCGCACGTGCTTTTGCTCGACTAGCCTGCGGGATGCATCCTCTCGCACGTGTTTTTGCTCGACTAGCCTGCGGGATGCATCCTCTCGCACGTGTTTTTGCTCGACTAGCCTGCGGGATGCATCCTCTCGCACGTGTTTTTGCTCGACTAGCCATGCGCATCCCAAAAAACCTGCGCATGCGCATCCCACAAAACCTCGCACGTGTTTGTGCTCGACTAGCCTGCGGGATGCATCCTCTCGCACGTGTTTTTACTCGACTAGCCTGCGGGAAGCATCCCCTCGCACGTGTTTTTACTCGACTAGTCTGCGGGATGCATCCTCTCGCACGTGTTTTTGCTCGACTAGCCTGCGGGATGCATCCTCTCGCACGTGTTTTTGCTCGACTAGCCTGCGGGATGCATCCTCTCGCACGTGTATTTGCTCGACTAGCCTGCGGGATGCATCCTCTCGCACGTGTATTTGCTCGACTAGCCTGCGGGATGCATCCTCTCGCACGTGTATTTGCTCGACTAGCCTGCGGGATGCATCCTCTCGCACGTGTATTTGCTCGACTAGCCTGCGGGATGCATCCTCTCGCACGTGTTTTTACTTGACTAGCCTGCGGGATGCATCCTCTCGCACGTGTTTTTGCTCGACTAGCCTGCGGGATTCATCCTCTCGCACGTGCTTTTACTCGACTAGCCTGCGGGATGCATCCTCTCGCACGTGTTTTTGCTCGACTAGCCTGCAGGATTCATCCTCTCGCACGTGTTTTTACTCGACTAGCCTGCGGGATGAATCCTCTCGCACGTGTTTTTGCTCGACTAGCCTGCGGGACGCATCCTCTCGCACGTGTTTTTACTCGACTAGCCTGCAGGAAGCATCCTCTTGCACGTGTTTTTACTCGACTAGCCTGCGGGATGCATCCTCTCGCACGTGTTTTTACTCGACTAGCCTGCGGGAAGCATCCTCTCGCACGGGTTTTTACTCGACTAGTCTGCGGGAAGCATCCTCTCGCACGTGTTTTTGCTCGACTAGCCTGCGGGATGCATCCTCTCGCACGTGTTTTTGCTCGACTAGCCTGCGGGATGCATCCTCTCGCACGTGTTTTTGCTCGACTAGCCTGCGGGATGCATCCTCTCGCACGTGTTTTTGCTCGACTAGCCATGCGCATCCCAAAAAACCTGCGCATGCGCATCCCACAAAACCTCGCACGTGTTTTTACTCGACTAGCCTGCGGGATGCATCCTCTCGCACGTGTTTTTACTCGAGTAGCCTGCGAGATGCATCCTCCCGCACGTGTTTTTACTCGACTAGCCTGCGGGATGCATCCTCTCGCACGTGTTTTTGCTCGACTAGCCTGCGGGATGCATCCTCTCGCACGTGTTTTTGCTCGACTAGCCTGCGGGATGCATCCTCTCGCACGTGTTTTTGCTCGACTAGCCTGCGGGATGCATCCTCTCGCACGTGTTTTTGCTCGACTAGCCATGCGCATCCCAAAAAACCTGCGCATGCGCATCCCACAAAACCTCGCACGTGTTTTTACTCGACTAGCCTGCGGGATGCATCCTCTCGCACGTGTTTTTACTCGAGTAGCCTGCGGGATGCATCGTCTCGCACGTGTTTTTGCTCGACTAGCCTGCAGGATTCATCCTCTCGCACGTGTTTTTACTCGACTAGCCTGCGTGATGAATCCTCTCGCACGTGTTTTTGCTCGACTAGCCTGCGGGATGCATCCTCTCGCACGTGTTTTTACTCGACTAGCCTGCGGGATGCATCCTCTCGCACGTGTTTTTACTCGACTAGCCTGCGGGATGCATCCTCTCGCACGTGTTTTTACTCGACTAGCCTGCGGGAAGCATCCTCTCGCACGTGTTTTTACTCGACTAGTCTGCGGGATGCATCCTCTCGCACGTGTTTTTGCTCGACTAGCCTGCGGGATGCATCCTCTCGCACGTGTATTTGCTCGACTAGCCATGCGCATCCCAAAAAACCTGCGCATGCGCATCCCACAAAACCTCGCACGTGTTTGTGCTCGACTAGCCTGCGGGATGCATCCTCTCGCACGTGTTTTTACTCGACTAGCCTGCGGGATGCATCCTCTCGCACGTGTTTTTACTCGACTAGCCTGCGGGATGCATCCTCTCGCACGTGTTTTTACTCGACTAGCCTGCGGGAAGCATCCCCTCGCACGTGTTTTTACTCGACTAGTCTGCGGGATGCATCCTCTCGCACGTGTTTTTGCTCGACTAGCCTGCGGGATGCATCCTCTCGCACGTGTTTTTGCTCGACTAGCCTGCGGGATGCATCCTCTCGCACGTGTATTTGCTCGACTAGCCTGCGGGATGCATCCTCTCGCACGTGTATTTGCTCGACTAGCCTGCGGGATGCATCCTCTCGCACGTGTATTTGCTCGACTAGCCTGCGGGATGCATCCTCTCGCACGTGTATTTGCTCGACTAGCCTGCGGGATGCATCCTCTCGCACGTGTTTTTACTTGACTAGCCTGCGGGATGCATCCTCTCGCACGTGTTTTTGCTCGACTAGCCTGCGGGATTCATCCTCTCGCACGTGCTTTTACTCGACTAGCCTGCGGGATGCATCCTCTCGCACGTGTTTTTGCTCGACTAGCCTGCAGGATTCATCCTCTCGCACGTGTTTTTACTCGACTAGCCTGCGGGATGAATCCTCTCGCACGTGTTTTTGCTCGACTAGCCTGCGGGACGCATCCTCTCGCACGTGTTTTTACTCGACTAGCCTGCAGGAAGCATCCTCTTGCACGTGTTTTTACTCGACTAGCCTGCGGGATGCATCCTCTCGCACGTGTTTTTACTCGACTAGCCTGCGGGATGCATCCTCTCGCACGTGTTTTTACTCGAGTAGCCTGCGAGATGCATCCTCCCGCACGTGTTTTTACTCGACTAGCCTGCGGGATGCATCCTCTCGCACGTGTTTTTGCTCGACTAGCCTGCGGGATGCATCCTCTCGCACGTGTTTTTGCTCGACTAGCCTGCGGGATGCATCCTCTCGCACGTGTTTTTGCTCGACTAGCCTGCGGGATGCATCCTCTCGCACGTGTTTTTGCTCGACTAGCCATGCGCATCCCAAAAAACCTGCGCATGCGCATCCCACAAAACCTCGCACGTGTTTTTACTCGACTAGCCTGCGGGATGCATCCTCTCGCACGTGTTTTTACTCGAGTAGCCTGCGGGATGCATCGTCTCGCACGTGTTTTTGCTCGACTAGCCTGCAGGATTCATCCTCTCGCACGTGTTTTTACTCGACTAGCCTGCGTGATGAATCCTCTCGCACGTGTTTTTGCTCGACTAGCCTGCGGGATGCATCCTCTCGCACGTGTTTTTACTCGACTAGCCTGCGGGATGCATCCTCTCGCACGTGTTTTTACTCGACTAGCCTGCGGGATGCATCCTCTCGCACGTGTTTTTACTCGACTAGCCTGCGGGAAGCATCCTCTCGCACGTGTTTTTACTCGACTAGTCTGCGGGATGCATCCTCTCGCACGTGTTTTTGCTCGACTAGCCTGCGGGATGCATCCTCTCGCACGTGTTTTTGCTCGACTAGCCTGCGGGATGCATCCTCTCGCACGTGTATTTGCTCGACTAGCCTGCGGGATGCATCCTCTCGCACGTGTTTGTGCTCGACTAGCCTGCGGGATGCATCCTCTCGCACGTGTTTTTACTTGACTAGCCTGCGGGATGCATCCTCTCGCACGTGTTTTTGCTCGACTAGCCTGCGGGATGCATCCTCTCGCACGTGTTTTTACTCGACTAGCCATGCGCATCCCAAAAAACCTGCGCATGCGCATCCCAAAAAACCTGCGCATGCGCATCCCACAAAACTTCGCACGTGTTTTTACTCGACTAGCCTGCGGGATGCATCCTCTCGCACGTGTTTTTACTCGACTAGCCTGCGGGATGCATCCTCTCGCACGTGTTTTTGCTCGACTAGCCTGCGGGATGCATCCTCTCGCACGTGTTTTTGCTCGACTAGCCTGCGGGATGCATCCTCTCGCACGTGTATTTGCTCGACTAGCCTGCGGGATGCATCCTCTCGCACGTGTTTGTGCTCGACTAGCCTGCGGGATGCATCCTCTCGCACGTGTTTTTACTTGACTAGCCTGCGGGATGCATCCTCTCGCACGTGTTTTTGCTCGACTAGCCTGCGGGATGCATCCTCTCGCACGTGTTTTTGCTCGACTAGCCTGCGGGATGCATCCTCTCGCACGTGTTTTTACTCGACTAGCCTGCGGGATGCATCCTCTCGCACGTGTTTTTGCTCGACTAGCCTGCGGGATGCATCCTCTCGCACGTGTTTTTGCTCGACTAGCCTGCGGGATGCATCCTCGCACGTGTTTTTGCTCGACTAGCCATGCGCATCCCAAAAAACCTGTGCATGCGCATCCCAAAAAACCTGCGCATGCGCATCCCACAAAACCTGCGCATGCGCATCCCACAAAACTTCGCACGTGTTTTTACTCGACTAGCCTGCGGGATGCATCCTCTCGCACGTGTTTTTGCTCGACTAGCCTGCGGGATGCATCCTCTCGCACGTGTTTTTGCTCGACTAGCCTGCGGGATGCATCCTCTCGCACGTGTTTTTGCTCGACTAGCCATGCGCATCCCAAAAAACCTGCGCATGCGCATCCCACAAAACCTCGCACGTGTTTGTGCTCGACTAGCCTGCGGGATGCATCCTCTCGCACGTGTTTTTACTCGACTAGCCTGCGGGATGCATCCTCTCGCACGTGTTTTTACTCGACTAGCCTGCGGGATGCATCCTCTCGCACGTGTTTTTACTCGACTAGCCTGCGGGAAGCATCCCCTCGCACGTGTTTTTACTCGACTAGTCTGCGGGATGCATCCTCTCGCACGTGTTTTTGCTCGACTAGCCTGCGGGATGCATCCTCTCGCACGTGTTTTTGCTCGACTAGCCTGCGGGATGCATCCTCTCGCACGTGTATTTGCTCGACTAGCCTGCGGGATGCATCCTCTCGCACGTGTATTTGCTCGACTAGCCTGCGGGATGCATCCTCTCGCACGTGTATTTGCTCGACTAGCCTGCGGGATGCATCCTCTCGCACGTGTATTTGCTCGACTAGCCTGCGGGATGCATCCTCTCGCACGTGTTTTTACTTGACTAGCCTGCGGGATGCATCCTCTCGCACGTGTTTTTGCTCGACTAGCCTGCGGGATGCATCCTCGCACGTGTTTTTGCTCGACTAGCCATGCGCATCCCAAAAAACCTGTGCATGCGCATCCCAAAAAACCTGCGCATGCGCATCCCACAAAACCTGCGCATGCGCATCCCACAAAACTTCGCACGTGTTTTTACTCGACTAGCCTGCGGGATGCATCCTCTCGCACGTGTTTTTACTCGACTAGCCTGCGGGATGCATCCTCTCGCACGTGTTTTTGCTCGACTAGCCTGCGGGATGCATCCTCTCGCACGTGTTTTTACTCGACTAGCCTGCGGGATTCATCCTCTCGCACGTGTTTTTACTCGACTAGCCTGCGGGATGCATCCTCTCGCACGTGTTTTTACTCGACTAGCCTGCGGGATGCATCCTCTCGCACGTGTTTTTACTCGACTAGCCTGCGGGATGCATCATCTCGCACGTGTTTTTACTCGACTAGCCTGCGGGAAGCATCCTCTCGCACGTATTTTTACTCGACTAGTCTGCGGGATGCATCCTCTCGCACGTGTTTTTACTCGAGTAGCCTGCGAGATGCATCCTCTCGCACGTGTTTTTACTCTACTAGCCTGCGGGATGCATCCTCTCGCACGTGCTTTTGCTCGACTAGCCTGCGGGATGCATCCTCTCGCACGTGTTTTTGCTCGACTAGCCTGCGGGATGCATCCTCTCGCACGTGTTTTTGCTCGACTAGCCTGCGGGATGCATCCTCTCGCACGTGTTTTTGCTCGACTAGCCTGCGGGATGCATCCTCTCGCACGTGTTTTTGCTCGACTAGCCATGCGCATCCCAAAAAACCTGCGCATGCGCATCCCACAAAACCTCGCACGTGTTTGTGCTCGACTAGCCTGCGGGATGCATCCTCTCGCACGTGTTTTTACTCGACTAGCCTGCGGGATGCATCCTCTCGCACGTGTTTTTACTCGACTAGCCTGCGGGAAGCATCCCCTCGCACGTGTTTTTACTCGACTAGTCTGCGGGATGCATCCTCTCGCACGTGTTTTTGCTCGACTAGCCTGCGGGATGCATCCTCTCGCACGTGTTTTTGCTCGACTAGCCTGCGGGATGCATCCTCTCGCACGTGTATTTGCTCGACTAGCCTGCGGGATGCATCCTCTCGCACGTGTATTTGCTCGACTAGCCTGCGGGATGCATCCTCTCGCACGTGTATTTGCTCGACTAGCCTGCGGGATGGATCCTCTCGCACGTGTATTTGCTCGACTAGCCTGCGGGATGCATCCTCTCGCACGTGTTTTTACTTGACTAGCCTGCGGGATGCATCCTCTCGCACGTGTTTTTGCTCGACTAGCCTGCGGGATGCATCCTCTCGCACGTGTTTTTGCTCGACTAGCCTGCGGGATACATCCTCTCGCACGTGTTTTTACTCGACTAGCCTGCGGGATGCATCCTCTCGCACGTGTTTTTACTCGACTAGCCTGCGGGATGCATCATCTCGCACGTGTTTTTACTCGACTAGCCTGCGGGAAGCATCCTCTCGCACGTATTTTTACTCGACTAGTCTGCGGGATGCATCCTCTCGCACGTGTTTTTGCTCGACTAGCCTGCGGGATGCATCCTCTCGCACGTGTTTTTACTCGACTAGTCTGCGGGATTCATCCTCTCGCACGTGCTTTTACTCGACTAGCCTGCGGGATGCATCCTCTCGCACGTGTTTTTGCTCGACTAGCCTGCAGGATTCATCCTCTCGCACGTGTTTTTACTCGACTAGCCTGCGGGATGAATCCTCTCGCACGTGTTTTTGCTCGACTAGCCTGCGGGACGCATCCTCTCGCACGTGTTTTTACTCGACTAGCCTGCAGGAAGCATCCTCTTGCACGTGTTTTTACTCGACTAGCCTGCGGGATGCATCCTCTCGCACGTGTTTTTACTCGACTAGCCTGCGGGAAGCATCCTCTCGCACGGGTTTTTACTCGACTAGTCTGCGGGAAGCATCCTCTCGCACGTGTTTTTGCTCGACTAGCCTGCGGGATGCATCCTCTCGCACGTGTTTTTGCTCGACTAGCCTGCGGGATGCATCCTCTCGCACGTGTTTTTGCTCGACTAGCCTGCGGGATGCATCCTCTCGCACGTGTTTTTGCTCGACTAGCCATGCGCATCCCAAAAAACCTGCGCATGCGCATCCCACAAAACCTCGCACGTGTTTTTACTCGACTAGCCTGCGGGATGCATCCTCTCGCACGTGTTTTTACTCGAGTAGCCTGCGAGATGCATCCTCCCGCACGTGTTTTTACTCGACTAGCCTGCGGGATGCATCCTCTCGCACGTGTTTTTGCTCGACTAGCCTGCGGGATGCATCCTCTCGCACGTGTTTTTGCTCGACTAGCCTGCGGGATGCATCCTCTCGCACGTGTTTTTGCTCGACTAGCCTGCGGGATGCATCCTCTCGCACGTGTTTTTGCTCGACTAGCCATGCGCATCCCAAAAAACCTGCGCATGCGCATCCCACAAAACCTCGCACGTGTTTTTACTCGACTAGCCTGCGGGATGCATCCTCTCGCACGTGTTTTTACTCGAGTGGCCTGCGAGATGCATCCTCCCGCACGTGTTTTTACTCGACTAGCCTGCGGGATGCATCCTCTCGCACGTGTTTTTGCTCGACTAGCCTGCGGGATGCATCCTCTCGCACGTGTTTTTGCTCGACTAGCCTGCGGGATGCATCCTCTCGCACGTGTTTTTGCTCGTCTAGCCTGCGGGATGCATCCTCTCGCACGTGTTTTTGCTCGAATAGCCTGCGGGATGCATCCTCTCGCACGTGTTTTTGCTCGACTAGCCATGCGCATCCCACAAAACCTGCGCATGCGCATCCCACAAAACCTCGCACGTGTTTGTGCTCGACTAGCCTGCGGGATGCATCCTCTCGCACGTGTTTTTACTCGACTAGCCTGCGGGATTCATCCTCTCGCACGTGCTTTTACTCGACTAGCCTGCGGGATGCATCCTCTCGCACGTGTTTTTGCTGGACTAGCCTGCAGGATTCATCCTCTCGCACGTGTTTTTACTCGACTAGCCTGCGTGATGAATCCTCTCGCACGTGTTTTTGCTCGACTAGCCTGCGGGATGCATCCTCTCGCACGTGTTTTTACTCGACTAGCCTGCGGGATGCATCCTCTCGCACGTGTTTTTACTCGACTAGCCTGCGGGATGCATCCTCTCGCACGTGTTTTTACTCGACTAGCCTGCGGGAAGCATCCTCTCGCACGTGTTTTTACTCGACTAGTCTGCGGGATGCATCCTCTCGCACGTGTTTTTGCTCGACTAGCCTGCGGGATGCATCCTCTCGCACGTGTTTTTGCTCGACTAGCCTGCGGGATGCATCCTCTCGCACGTGTATTTGCTCGACTAGCCTGCGGGATGCATCCTCTCGCACGTGTTTGTGCTCGACTAGCCTGCGGGATGCATCCTCTCGCACGTGTTTTTACTTGACTAGCCTGCGGGATGCATCCTCTCGCACGTGTTTTTGCTCGACTAGCCTGCGGGATGCATCCTCTCGCACGTGTTTTTGCTCGACTAGCCTGCGGGATGCATCCTCTCGCACGTGTTTTTACTCGACTAGCCATGCGCATCCCAAAAAACCTGCGCATGCGCATCCCAAAAAACCTGCGCATGCGCATCCCACAAAACTTCGCACGTGTTTTTACTCGACTAGCCTGCGGGATGCATCCTCTCGCACGTGTTTTTACTCGACTAGCCTGCGGGATGCATCCTCTCGCACGTGTTTTTGCTCGACTAGCCTGCGGGATGCATCCTCTCGCACGTGTTTTTGCTCGACTAGCCTGCGGGATGCATCCTCTCGCACGTGTATTTGCTCGACTAGCCTGCGGGATGCATCCTCTCGCACGTGTTTGTGCTCGACTAGCCTGCGGGATGCATCCTCTCGCACGTGTTTTTACTTGACTAGCCTGCGGGATGCATCCTCTCGCACGTGTTTTTGCTCGACTAGCCTGCGGGATGCATCCTCTCGCACGTGTTTTTGCTCGACTAGCCTGCGGGATGCATCCTCTCGCACGTGTTTTTACTCGACTAGCCTGCGGGATGCATCCTCTCGCACGTGTTTTTGCTCGACTAGCCTGCGGGATGCATCCTCTCGCACGTGTTTTTGCTCGACTAGCCATGCGCATCCCAAAAAACCTGCGCATGCGCATCCCACAAAACTTCGCACGTGTTTTTACTCGACTAGCCTGCGGGATGCATCCTCTCGCACGTGTTTTTACTCGACTAGCCTGTTGGATGCATCCTCTCGCACGTGTTTTTGCTCGACTAGCCTGCGGGATGCATCCTCTCGCACGTGTTTTTACTCGACTAGCCTGCGGGATTCATCCTCTCGCACGTGCTTTTACTCGACTAGCCTGCGGGATGCATCCTCTCGCACGTGTTTTTGCTCGACTAGCCTGCAGGATTCATCCTCTCGCACGTGTTTTTACTCGACTAGCCTGCGGGATGCATCCTCTCGCACGTGTTTTTACTCGACTAGCCTGCGGGAAGCATCCTCTTGCACGTGTTTTTACTCGACTAGCCTGCGGGATGCATCCTCTCGCACGTGTTTTTACTCGACTAGCCTGCGGGAAGCATCCTCTCGCACGTGTTTTTACTCGACTAGTCTGCGGGAAGCATCCTCTCGCACGTGTTTTTACTCGACTAGTCTGCGGGATGCATCCTCTCGCACGTGTTTTTGCTCGACTAGCCTGCGGGATGCATCCTCTCGCACGTGTTTTTGCTCGACTAGCCTGCGGGATGCATCCTCCCGCACGTGTTTTTGCTCGACTAGCCTGCGGGATGCATCCTCTCGCACGTGTTTTTGCTCGACTAGCCATGCGCATCCCAAAAAACCTGCGCATGCGCATCCCACAAAACCTCGCACGTGTTTTTACTCGACTAGCCTGCGGGATGCATCCTCTCGCACGTGTTTTTACTCGAGTAGCCTGCGAGATGCATCCTCTCGCACGTGTTTTTACTCGACTAGCCTGCGGGATGCATCCTCTCGCACGTGCTTTTGCTCGACTAGCCTGCGGGATGCATCCTCTCGCACGTGTTTTTGCTCGACTAGCCTGCGGGATGCATCCTCTCGCACGTGTTTTTGCTCGACTAGCCTGCGGGATGCATCCTCTCGCACGTGTTTTTGCTCGACTAGCCTGCGGGATGCATCCTCTCGCACGTGTTTTTGCTCGACTAGCCATGCGCATCCCAAAAAACCTGCGCATGCGCATCCCACAAAACCTCGCACGTGTTTGTGCTCGACTAGCCTGCGGGATGCATCCTCTCGCACGTGTTTTTACTCGACTAGCCTGCGGGATGCATCCTCTCGCACGTGTTTTTACTCGACTAGCCTGCGGGATGCATCCTCTCGCACGTGTTTTTACTCGACTAGCCTGCGGGAAGCATCCCCTCGCACGTGTTTTTACTCGACTAGTCTGCGGGATGCATCCTCTCGCACGTGTTTTTGCTCGACTAGCCTGCGGGATGCATCCTCTCGCACGTGTTTTTGCTCGACTAGCCTGCGGGATGCATCCTCTCGCACGTGTATTTGCTCGACTAGCCTGCGGGATGCATCCTCTCGCACGTGTATTTGCTCGACTAGCCTGCGGGATGCATCCTCTCGCACGTGTATTTGCTCGACTAGCCTGCGGGATGCATCCTCTCGCACGTGTATTTGCTCGACTAGCCTGCGGGATGCATCCTCTCGCACGTGTTTTTACTTGACTAGCCTGCGGGATGCATCCTCTCGCACGTGTTTTTGCTCGACTAGCCTGCGGGATGCATCCTCTCGCACGTGTTTTTGCTCGACTAGCCTGCGGGATACATCCTCTCGCACGTGTTTTTACTCGACTAGCCTGCGGGATGCATCCTCTCGCACGTGTTTTTACTCGACTAGCATGCGGGATGCATCCTCTCGCACGTGTTTTTGCTCGACTAGCCTGCGGGATGCATCCTCTCGCACGTGTTTTTGCTCGACTAGCCTGCGGGATGCATCCTCTCGCACGTGTATTTGCTCGACTAGCCTGCGGGATGCATCCTCTCGCACGTGTATTTGCTCGACTAGCCTGCGGGATGCATCCTCTCGCACGTGTATTTGCTCGACTAGCCTGCGGGATGCATCCTCTCGCACGTGTATTTGCTCGACTAGCCTGCGGGATGCATCCTCTCGCACGTGTTTTTACTTGACTAGCCTGCGGGATGCATCCTCTCGCACGTGTTTTTGCTCGACTAGCCTGCGGGATGCATCCTCTCGCACGTGTTTTTGCTCGACTAGCCTGCGGGATACATCCTCTCGCACGTGTTTTTACTCGACTAGCCTGCGGGATGCATCCTCTCGCACGTGTTTTTACTCGACTAGCATGCGGGATGCATCCTCTCGCACGTGTTTTTGCTCGACTAGCCTGCGGGATGCATCCTCGCACGTGTTTTTGCTCGACTAGCCATGCGCATCCCAAAAAACCTGTGCATGCGCATCCCAAAAAACCTGCGCATGCGCATCCCACAAAACCTGCGCATGCGCATCCCACAAAACTTCGCACGTGTTTTTACTCGACTAGCCTGCGGGATGCATCCTCTCGCACGTGTTTTTACTCGACTAGCCTGCGGGATGCATCCTCTCGCACGTGTTTTTGCTCGACTAGCCTGCGGGATGCATCCTCTCGCACGTGTTTTTACTCGACTAGCCTGCGGGATTCATCCTCTCGCACGTGTTTTTACTCGACTAGCCTGCGGGATGCATCCTCTCGCACGTGTTTTTACTCGACTAGCCTGCGGGATGCATCCTCTCGCACGTGTTTTTACTCGACTAGCCTGCGGGATGCATCATCTCGCACGCGTTTTTACTCGACTAGCCTGCGGGAAGCATCCTCTCGCACGTATTTTTACTCGACTAGTCTGCGGGATGCATCCTCTCGCACGTGTTTTTACTCGAGTAGCCTGCGAGATGCATCCTCTCGCACGTGTTTTTACTCGACTAGCCTGCGGGATGCATCCTCTCGCACGTGCTTTTGCTCGACTAGCCTGCGGGATGCATCCTCTCGCACGTGTTTTTGCTCGACTAGCCTGCGGGATGCATCCTCTCGCACGTGTTTTTGCTCGACTAGCCTGCGGGATGCATCCTCTCGCACGTGTTTTTGCTCGACTAGCCTGCGGGATGCATCCTCTCGCACGTGTTTTTGCTCGACTAGCCATGCGCATCCCAAAAAACCTGCGCATGCGCATCCCACAAAACCTCGCACGTGTTTGTGCTCGACTAGCCTGCGGGATGCATCCTCTCGCACGTGTTTTTACTCGACTAGCCTGCGGGATGCATCCTCTCGCACGTGTTTTTACTCGACTAGCCTGCGGGATGCATCCTCTCGCACGTGTTTTTACTCGACTAGCCTGCGGGAAGCATCCCCTCGCACGTGTTTTTACTCGACTAGTCTGCGGGATGCATCCTCTCGCACGTGTTTTTGCTCGACTAGCCTGCGGGATGCATCCTCTCGCACGTGTTTTTGCTCGACTAGCCTGCGGGATGCATCCTCTCGCACGTGTATTTGCTCGACTAGCCTGCGGGATGCATCCTCTCGCACGTGTATTTGCTCGACTAGCCTGCGGGATGCATCCTCTCGCACGTGTATTTGCTCGACTAGCCTGCGGGATGCATCCTCTCGCACGTGTTTTTGCTCGACTAGCCTGCGGGATGCATCCTCTCGCACGTGTTTTTGCTCGACTAGCCTGCGGGATACATCCTCTCGCACGTGTTTTTACTCGACTAGCCTGCGGGATGCATCCTCTCGCACGTGTTTTTACTCGACTAGCCTGCGGGATGCATCCTCTCGCACGTGTTTTTGCTCGACTAGCCTGCGGGATGCATCCTCGCACGTGTTTTTGCTCGACTAGCCATGCGCATCCCAAAAAACCTGTGCATGCGCATCCCAAAAAACCTGCGCATGCGCATCCCACAAAACCTGCGCATGCGCATCCCACAAAACTTCGCACGTGTTTTTACTCGACTAGCCTGCGGGATGCATCCTCTCGCACGTGTTTTTACTCGACTAGCCTGCGGGATGCATCCTCTCGCACGTGTTTTTGCTCGACTAGCCTGCGGGATGCATCCTCTCGCACGTGTTTTTACTCGACTAGCCTGCGGGATTCATCCTCTCGCACGTGTTTTTACTCGACTAGCCTGCGGGATGCATCCTCTCGCACGTGTTTTTACTCGACTAGCCTGCGGGATGCATCCTCTCGCACGTGTTTTTACTCGACTAGCCTGCGGGATGCATCATCTCGCACGTGTTTTTACTCGACTAGCCTGCGGGAAGCATCCTCTCGCACGTATTTTTACTCGACTAGTCTGCGGGATGCATCCTCTCGCACGTGTTTTTGCTCGACTAGCCTGCGGGATGCATCCTCTCGCACGTGTTTTTACTCGACTAGTCTGCGGGATTCATCCTCTCGCACGTGCTTTTACTCGACTAGCCTGCGGGATGCATCCTCTCGCACGTGTTTTTGCTCGACTAGCCTGCAGGATTCATCCTCTCGCACGTGTTTTTACTCGACTAGCCTGCGGGATGAATCCTCTCGCACGTGTTTTTGCTCGACTAGCCTGCGGGATGCATCCTCTCGCACGTGTTTTTGCTCGACTAGCCTGCGGGACGCATCCTCTCGCACGTGTTTTTACTCGACTAGCCTGCGGGATGCATCCTCTCGCACGTGTTTTTACTCGACTAGCCTGCGGGAAGCATCCTCTTGCACGTGTTTTTACTCGACTAGCCTGCGGGATGCATCCTCTCGCACGTGTTTTTACTCGACTAGCCTGCGGGAAGCATCCTCTCGCACGTGTTTTTACTCGACTAGTCTGCGGGAAGCATCCTCTCGCACGTGTTTTTACTCGACTAGTCTGCGGGATGCATCCTCTCGCACGTGTTTTTGCTCGACTAGCCTGCGGGATGCATCCTCTCGCACGTGTTTTTGCTCGACTAGCCTGCGGGATGCATCCTCCCGCACGTGTTTTTGCTCGACTAGCCTGCGGCATGCATCCTCTCGCACGTGTTTTTGCTCGACTAGCCTGCGGCATGCATCCTCTCGCACGTGTTTTTGCTCGACTAGCCATGCGCATCCCAAAAAACCTGCGCATGCGCATCCCACAAAACCTCGCACGTCTTTTTACTCGACTAGCCTGCGGGATGCATCCTCTCGCACGTGTTTTTACTCGAGTAGCCTGCGAGATGCATCCTCTCGCACGTGTTTTTACTCGACTAGCCTGCGGGATGCATCCTCTCGCACGTGCTTTTGCTCGACTAGCCTGCGGGATGCATCCTCTCGCACGTGTTTTTGCTCGACTAGCCTGCGGGATGCATCCTCTCGCACGTGTTTTTGCTCGACTAGCTTGCGGGATGCATCCTCTCGCACGTGTTTTTGCTCGACTAGCCATGCGCATCCCAAAAAACCTGCGCATGCGCATCCCAAAAAACCTGCGCATGCGCATCCCACAAAACCTGCGCATGCGCATCCCACAAAACCTCGCACGTGTTTTTACTCGACTAGCCTGCGGGATGCATCCTCTCGCACGTGTTTTTACTCGACTAGCCTGCGGGAAGCATCCCCTCGCACGTGTTTTTACTCGACTAGTCTGCGGGATGCATCCTCTCGCACGTGTTTTTGCTCGACTAGCCTGCGGGATGCATCCTCTCGCACGTGTTTTTGCTCGACTAGCCTGCGGGATGCATCCTCTCGCACGTGTATTTGCTCGACTAGCCTGCGGGATGCATCCTCTCGCACGTGTATTTGCTCGACTAGCCTGCGGGATGCATCCTCTCGCACGTGTTTGTGCTCGACTAGCCTGCGGGATGCATCCTCTCGCACGTGTTTTTACTTGACTAGCCTGCGGGATGCATCCTCTCGCACGTGTTTTTGCTCGACTAGCCTGCGGGATGCATCCTCTCGCACGTGTTTTTGCTCGACTAGCCTGCGGGATGCATCCTCTCGCACGTGTTTTTACTCGACTAGCCTGCGGGATGCATCCTCTCGCACGTGTTTTTACTCGACTAGCCTGCGGGATGCATCCTCTCGCACGTGTTTTTGCTCGACTAGCCTGCGGGATGCATCCTCTCGCACGTGTTTTTGCTCGACTAGCCATGCGCATCCCAAAAAACCTGTGCATGCGCATCCCAAAAAACCTGCGCATGCGCATCCCACAAAACCTGCGCATGCGCATCCCACAAAAATTCGCACGTGTTTTTACTCGACTAGCCTGCGGGATGCATCCTCTCGCACGTGTTTTTACTCGACTAGCCTGTGGGATGCATCCTCTCGCACGTGTTTTTGCTCGACTAGCCTGCGGGATGCATCCTCTCGCACGTGTTTTTACTCGACTAGCCTGCGGGATTCATCCTCTCGCACGTGTTTTTACTCGACTAGCCTGCGGGATGCATCCTCTCGCACGTGTTTTTACTCGACTAGCCTGCGGGATGCATCCTCTCGCACGTGTTTTTACTCGACTAGCCTGCGGGATGCATCCTCTCGCACGTGTTTTTACTCGACTAGCCTGCGGGAAGCATCCTCTCGCACGTGTTTTTACTCGACTAGTCTGCGGGATGCATCCTCTCGCACGTGTTTTTGCTCGACTAGCCTGCGGGATGCATCCTCTCGCACGTGTTTTTGCTCGACTAGCCTGCGGGATGCATCCTCTCGCACCTGTATTTGCTCGACTAGCCTGCGGGATGCATCCTCTCGCACGTGTTTGTGCTCGACTAGCCTGCGGGATGCATCCTCTCGCACGTGTTTTTACTTGACTAGCCTGCGGGATGCATCCTCTCGCACGTGTTTTTGCTCGACTCGCCTGCGGGATGCATCCTCTCGCACGTGTTTTTGCTCGACTAGCCTGCGGGATGCATCCTCTCGCACGTGTTTTTACTCGACTAGCCATGCGCATCCCAAAAAACCTGCGCATGCGCATCCCAAAAAACCTTCGCATGCGCATCCCACAAAACCTGCGCATGCGCATCCCACAAAACTTCGCACGTGTTTTTACTCGACTAGCCTGCGGGATGCATCCTCTCGCACGTGTTTTTACTCGACTAGCCTGCGGGATGCATCCTCTCGCACGTGTTTTTGCTCGACTAGCCTGCGGGATGCATCCTCTCGCACGTGTTTTTGCTCGACTAGCCTGCGGGATGCATCCTCTCGCACGTGTATTTGCTCGACTAGCCTGCGGGATGCATCCTCTCGCACGTGTTTGTGCTCGACTAGCCTGCGGGATGCATCCTCTCGCACGTGTTTTTACTTGACTAGCCTGCGGGATGCATCCTCTCGCACGTGTTTTTGCTCGACTAGCCTGCGGGATGCATCCTCTCGCACGTGTTTTTGCTCGACTAGCCTGCGGGATGCATCCTCTCGCACGTGTTTTTACTCGACTAGCCTGCGGGGTGCATCCTCTCGCACGTGTTTTTGCTCGACTAGCCTGCGGGATGCATCCTCTCGCACGTGTTTTTGCTCGACTAGCCTGCGGGATGCATCCTCTCGCACGTGTTTTTGCTCGACTAGCCTGCGGGATGCATCCTCTCGCACGTGTTTTTACTCGACTAGCCTGCGGGATGCATCCTCTCGCACGTGTTTTTACTCGACTAGCCTGTTGGATGCATCCTCTCGCACGTGTTTTTGCTCGACTAGCCTGCGGGATGCATCCTCTCGCACGTGTTTTTACTCGACTAGCCTGCGGGATTCATCCTCTCGCACGTGCTTTTACTCGACTAGCCTGCGGGATGCATCCTCTCGCACGTGTTTTTGCTCGACTAGCCTGCAGGATTCATCCTCTCGCACGTGTTTTTACTCGACTAGCCTGCGGGATGAATCCTCTCGCACGTGTTTTTACTCGACTAGCCTGCGGGATGCATCCTCTCGCACGTGTTTTTACTCGACTAGCCTGCGGGAAGCATCCTCTTGCACGTGTTTTTACTCGACTAGCCTGCGGGATGCATCCTCTCGCACGTGTTTTTACTCGACTAGCCTGCGGGATGCATCCTCTCGCACGTGTTTTTACTCGACTAGCCTGCGGGAAGCATCCCCTCGCACGTGTTTTTACTCGACTAGTCTGCGGGATGCATCCTCTCGCACGTGTTTTTGCTCGACTAGCCTGCGGGATGCATCCTCTCGCACGTGTTTTTGCTCGACTAGCCTGCGGGATGCATCCTCTCGCACGTGTTTTTACTCGACTAGCCTGCGGGATGCATCCTCTCGCACGTGTTTTTGCTCGACTAGCCTGCGGGATGCATCCTCTCGCACATGTTTTTACTCGACTTGCCTGCGGGATGCATCCTCTCGCACGTGTTTTTGCTCGACAAGCCTGCGGGATGCATCCTCTCGCACGTGTTTTTGCTCGACTAGCCTGCGGGATGCATCCTCTCGCACGTGTTTTTGCTCGACTAGCCTGCGGGATGCATCCTCCCGCACGTGTTTTTGCTCGACTAGCCTGCGGGATGCATCCTCTCGCACGTGTTTTTACTCGACTAGCCTGCGGGATGCATCCTCTCGCACGAGTTTTTACTCGACTAGCCTGCGGGATTCATCCTCTCGCACGTGTTTTTACTCGACTAGCCTGCGGGATGCATCCTCTCGCACGTGTTTTTGCTCGACTAGCCTGCAGGATTTATCCTCTCGCACGTGTTTTTACTCGACTAGCCTGCGGGATGCATCCTCTCGCACGTGTTTTTGCTCGACTAGCCTGCGGGATGCATCCTCTCGCACGTGTTTTTACTCGACTAGCCATGCGCATCCCAAAAAACCTGCGCATGCGCATCCCAAAAAACCTGCGCATCCGCATCCCAAAAAACCTGCGCATGCGCATCCCACAAAACCTGCGCATGCGCATCCCACAAAACTTCGCACGTGTTTTTACTCGACTAGCCTGCGGGATGCATCCTCTCGCACGTGTTTTTACTCGACTAGCCTGTTGGATGCATCCTCTCGCACGTGTTTTTGCTCGACTAGCCTGCGGGATGCATCCTCTCGCACGTATTTTTACTCGACTAGTCTGCGGGATGCATCCTCTCGCACGTGTTTTTGCTCGACTAGCCTGCGGGATGCATCCTCTCGCACGTGTTTTTACTCGACTAGTCTGCGGGATTCATCCTCTCGCACGTGCTTTTACTCGACTAGCCTGCGGGATGCATCCTCTCGCACGTGTTTTTGCTCGACTAGCCTGCAGGATTCATCCTCTCGCACGTGTTTTTACTCGACTAGCCTGCGGGATGAATCCTCTCGCACGTGTTTTTGCTCGACTAGCCTGCGGGATGCATCCTCTCGCACGTGTTTTTGCTCGACTAGCCTGCGGGACGCATCCTCTCGCACGTGTTTTTACTCGACTAGCCTGCGGGATGCATCCTCTCGCACGTGTTTTTACTCGACTAGCCTGCGGGAAGCATCCTCTTGCACGTGTTTTTACTCGACTAGCCTGCGGGATGCATCCTCTCGCACGTGTTTTTACTCGACTAGCCTGCGGGAAGCATCCTCTCGCACGTGTTTTTACTCGACTAGTCTGCGGGAAGCATCCTCTCGCACGTGTTTTTACTCGACTAGTCTGCGGGATGCATCCTCTCGCACGTGTTTTTGCTCGACTAGCCTGCGGGATGCATCCTCTCGCACGTGTTTTTGCTCGACTAGCCTGCGGGATGCATCCTCCCGCACGTGTTTTTGCTCGACTAGCCTGCGGCATGCATCCTCTCGCACGTGTTTTTGCTCGACTAGCCTGCGGCATGCATCCTCTCGCACGAGTTTTTGCTCGACTAGCCATGCGCATCCCAAAAAACCTGCGCATGCGCATCCCACAAAACCTCGCACGTCTTTTTACTCGACTAGCCTGCGGGATGCATCCTCTCGCACGTGTTTTTACTCGAGTAGCCTGCGAGATGCATCCTCTCGCACGTGTTTTTACTCGACTAGCCTGCGGGATGCATCCTCTCGCACGTGCTTTTGCTCGACTAGCCTGCGGGATGCATCCTCTCGCACGTGTTTTTGCTCGACTAGCCTGCGGGATGCATCCTCTCGCACGTGTTTTTGCAAGACTAGCTTGCGGGATGCATCCTCTCGCACGTGTTTTTGCTCGACTAGCCATGCGCATCCCAAAAAACCTGCGCATGCGCATCCCACAAAACCTGCGCATGCGCATCCCACAAAACCTCGCACGTGTTTGTGCTCGACTAGCCTGCGGGATGCATCCTCTCGCACGTGTTTTTACTCGACTAGCCTGCGGGGTGCATCCTCTCGCACGTGTTTTTACTCGACTAGCCTGCGGGATGCATCCTCTCGCACGTGTTTTTACTCGACTAGCCTGCGGGAAGCATCCCCTCGCACGTGTTTTTACTCGACTAGTCTGCGGGATGCATCCTCTCGCACGTGTTTTTGCTCGACTAGCCTGCGGGATGCATCCTCTCGCACGTGTTTTTGCTCGACTAGCCTGCGGGATGCATCCTCTCGCACGTGTATTTGCTCGACTAGCCTGCGGGATGCATCCTCTCGCACGTGTATTTGCTCGACTAGCCTGCGGGATGCATCCTCTCGCACGTGTTTGTGCTCGACTAGCCTGCGGGATGCATCCTCTCGCACGTGTTTTTACTTGACTAGCCTGCGGGATGCATCCTCTCGCACGTGTTTTTGCTCGACTAGCCTGCGGGATGCATCCTCTCGCACGTGTTTTTGCTCGACTAGCCTGCGGGATGCATCCTCTCGCACGTGTTTTTACTCGACTAGCCTGCGGGATGCATCCTCTCGCACGTGTTTTTACTCGACTAGCCTGCGGGATGCATCCTCTCGCACGTGTTTTTGCTCGACTAGCCTGCGGGATGCATCCTCTCGCACGTGTTTTTGCTCGACTAGCCATGCGCATCCAAAAAACCTGTGCATGCGCATCCCAAAAAACCTGCGCATGCGCATCCCACAAAACCTGCGCATGCGCATCCCACAAAACTTCGCACGTGTTTTTACTCGACTAGCCTGCGGGATGCATCCTCTCGCACGTGTTTTTACTCGACTAGCCTGTGGGATGCATCCTCTCGCACGTGTTTTTGCTCGACTAGCCTGCGGGATGCATCCTCTCGCACGTGTTTTTACTCGACTAGCCTGCGGGATTCATCCTCTCGCACGTGTACTAGCCTGTGGGATGCATCCTCTCGCACGTGTTTTTGCTCGACTAGCCTGCGGGATGCATCCTCTCGCACGTGTTTTTACTCGACTAGCCTGCGGGATTCATCCTCTCGCACGTGTTTTTACTCGACTAGCCTGCGGGAAGCATCCTCTCGCACGTGTTTTTACTCGACTAGCCTGCGGGATGCATCCTCTCGCACGTGTTTTTACTCGACTAGCCTGCGGGATGCATCCTCTCGCACGTGTTTTTACTCGACTAGCCTGCGGGAAGCATCCTCTCGCACGTGTTTTTACTCGACTAGTCTGCGGGATGCATCCTCTCGCACGTGTTTTTGCTCGACTAGCCTGCGGGATGCATCCTCTCGCACGTGTTTTTGCTCGACTAGCCTGCGGGATGCATCCTCTCGCACGTGTATTTGCTCGACTAGCCTGCGGGATGCATCCTCTCGCACGTGTTTGTGCTCGACTAGCCTGCGGGATGCATCCTCTCGCACGTGTTTTTACTTGACTAGCCTGCGGGATGCATCCTCTCGCACGTGTTTTTGCTCGACTCGCCTGCGGGATGCATCCTCTCGCACGTGTTTTTGCTCGACTAGCCTGCGGGATGCATCCTCTCGCACGTGTTTTTACTCGACTAGCCATGCGCATCCCAAAAAACCTGCGCATGCGCATCCCAAAAAACCTGCGCATGCGCATCCCACAAAACCTGCGCATGCGCATCCCACAAAATTTCGCACGTGTTTTTACTCGACTAGCCTGCGGGATGCATCCTCTCGCACGTGTTTTTACTCGACTAGCCTGCGGGATGCATCCTCTCGCACGTGTTTTTGCTCGACTAGCCTGCGGGATGCATCCTCTCGCACGTGTTTTTGCTCGACTAGCCTGCGGGATGCATCCTCTCGCACGTGTATTTGCTCGACTAGCCTGCGGGATGCATCCTCTCGCACGTGTTTGTGCTCGACTAGCCTGCGGGATGCATCCTCTCGCACGTGTTTTTACTTGACTAGCCTGCGGGATGCATCCTCTCGCACGTGTTTTTGCTCGACTAGCCTGCGGGATGCATCCTCTCGCACGTGTTTTTGCTCGACTAGCCTGCGGGATGCATCCTCTCGCACGTGTTTTTACTCGACTAGCCTGCGGGGTGCATCCTCTCGCACGTGTTTTTGCTCGACTAGCCTGCGGGATGCATCCTCTCGCACGTGTTTTTGCTCGACTAGCCTGCGGGATGCATCCTCTCGCACGTGTTTTTGCTCGACTAGCCTGCGGGATGCATCCTCTCGCACGTGTTTTTACTCGACTAGCCATGCGCATCCCAAAAAACCTGCGCATGCGCATCCCAAAAAACCTGCGCATGCGCATCCCACAAAACCTGCGCATGCGCATCCCACAAAACTTCGCACGTGTTTTTACTCGACTAGCCTGCGGGATGCATCCTCTCGCACGTGTTTTTACTCGACTAGCCTGTTGGATGCATCCTCTCGCACGTGTTTTTGCTCGACTAGCCTGCGTGATGCATCCTCTCGCACGTGTTTTTACTCGACTAGCCTGCGGGATTCATCCTCTCGCACGTGCTTTTACTCGACTAGCCTGCGGGATGCATCCTCTCGCACGTGTTTTTGCTCGACTAGCCTGCAGGATTCATCCTCTCGCACGTGTTTTTACTCGACTAGCCTGCGGGATGAATCCTCTCGCACGTGTTTTTACTCGACTAGCCTGCGGGATGCATCCTCTCGCACGTGTTTTTACTCGACTAGCCTGCGGGAAGCATCCTCTTGCACGTGTTTTTACTCGACTAGCCTGCGGGATGCATCCTCTCGCACGTGTTTTTACTCGACTAGCCTGCGGGATGCATCCTCTCGCACGTGTTTTTACTCGACTAGCCTGCGGGAAGCATCCCCTCGCACGTGTTTTTACTCGACTAGTCTGCGGGATGCATCCTCTCGCACGTGTTTTTGCTCGACTAGCCTGCGGGATGCATCCTCTCGCACGTGTTTTTGCTCGACTAGCCTGCGGGATGCATCCTCTCGCACGTGTTTTTACTCGACTAGCCTGCGGGATGCATCCTCTCGCACGTGTTTTTGCTCGACTAGCCTGCGGGATGCATCCTCTCGCACATGTTTTTACTCGACTTGCCTGCGGGATGCATCCTCTCGCACGTGTTTTTGCTCGACAAGCCTGCGGGATGCATCCTCTCGCACGTGTTTTTGCTCGACTAGCCTGCGGGATGCATCCTCTCGCACGTGTTTTTGCTCGACTAGCCTGCGGGATGCATCCTCCCGCACGTGTTTTTGCTCGACTAGCCTGCGGGATGCATCCTCTCGCACGTGTTTTTACTCGACTAGCCTGCGGGATGCATCCTCTCGCACGAGTTTTTACTCGACTAGCCTGCGGGATTCATCCTCTCGCACGTGTTTTTACTCGACTAGCCTGCGGGATGCATCCTCTCGCACGTGTTTTTGCTCGACTAGCCTGCAGGATTTATCCTCTCGCACGTGTTTTTACTCGACTAGCCTGCGGGATGCATCCTCTCGCACGTGTTTTTGCTCGACTAGCCTGCGGGATGCATCCTCTCGCACGTGTTTTTACTCGACTAGCCATGCGCATCCCAAAAAACCTGCGCATGCGCATCCCACAAAACCTGCGCATGCGCATCCCACAAAACTTCGCACGTGTTTTTACTCGACTAGCCTGCGGGATGCATCCTCTCGCACGTGTTTTTACTCGACTAGCCTGTTGGATGCATCCTCTCGCACGTGTTTTTGCTCGACTAGCCTGCGGGATGCATCCTCTCGCACGTGTTTTTACTCGACTAGCCTGCGGGATTCATCCTCTCGCACGTGCTTTTACTCGACTAGCCTGCGGGATGCATCCTCTCGCACGTGTTTTTGCTCGACTAGCCTGCAGGATTCATCCTCTCGCACGTGTTTTTACTCGACTAGCCTGCGGGATGAATCCTCTCGCACGTGTTTTTGCTCGACTAGCCTGCGGGATGCATCCTCTCGCACGTGTTTTTGCTCGACTAGCCTGCGGGACGCATCCTCTCGCACGTGTTTTTACTCGACTAGCCTGCGGGATGCATCCTCTCGCACGTGTTTTTACTCGACTAGCCTGCGGGAAGCATCCTCTTGCACGTGTTTTTACTCGACTAGCCTGCGGGATGCATCCTCTCGCACGTGTTTTTACTCGACTAGCCTGCGGGAAGCATCCTCTCGCATGTGTTTTTACTCGACTAGTCTGCGGGAAGCATCCTCTCGCACGGGTTTTTGCTCGACTAGCCTGCGGGATGCATCCTCTCGCACGTGTTTTTGCTCGACTAGCCTGCGGGATGCATCCTCTCGCACGTGTTTTTGCTCGACTAGCCTGCGGGATGCATCCTCTCGCACGTGTTTTTGCTCGACTAGCCATGCGCATCCCAAAAAACCTGCGCATGCGCATCCCACAAAACCTCGCACGTGTTTTTACTCGACTAGCCTGCGGGATGCATCCTCTCGCACGTGTTTTTACTCGAGTAGCCTGCGAGATGCATCCTCCCGCACGTGTTTTTACTCGACTAGCCTGCGGGATGCATCCTCTCGCACGTGTTTTTACTCGACTAGCCTGCGGGATGCATCCTCTCGCACGTGTTTTTGCTCGACTAGCCTGCGGGATGCATCCTCTCGATCGTGTTTTTGCTCGACTAGCCTGCGGGATGCATCCTCTCGCACGTGTTTTTGCTCGACTAGCCTGCGGGATTCATCCTCTCGCACGTGTTTTTACTCGACTAGCCTGCGGGATGCATCCTCTCGCACGTGTTTTTGCTCGACTAGCCTGCAGGATTTATCCTCTCGCACGTGTTTTTACTCGACTAGCCTGCGGGATGCATCCTCTCGCACGTGTTTTTGCTCGACTAGCCTGCGGGATGCATCCTCTCGCATGTGTTTTTACTCGACTAGCCTGCGGGATGCATCCTCCCGCACGTGTTTTTACTCGACTAGCCTGCGGGATGCATCCTCTCGCACGTGTTTTTGCTCGACTAGCCTGCGGGATGCATCCTCTCGCACGTGTTTTTGCTCGACTAGCCTGCGGGATGCATCCTCTCGCACGTGTTTTTGCTCGACTAGCCTGCGGGACGCATCCTCTCGCACGTGTTTTTACTCGACTAGCCTGCGGGATGCATCCTCTCGCACGTGTTTTTGCTCGACTAGCCTGCGGGATGCATCCTCTCGCACGTGTTTTTGCTCGACTACCCATGCGCATCCCAAAAAACCTGTGCATGCGCATCCCAAAAAACCTGCGCATGCGCATCCCACAAATCCTGCGCATGCGCATCCCACAAAACTTCGCACGTGTTTTTACTCGACTAGCCTGCGGGATGCATCCTCTCGCACGTGTTTTTGCTCGACTAGCCATGCGCATCCCAAAAAACCTGCGCATGCGCATCCCACAAAACCTCGCACGTGTTTTTACTCGACTAGCCTGCGGGATGCATCCTCTCGCACGTGTTTTTACTCGAGTAGCCTGCGAGATGCATCCTCCCGCACGTGTTTTTACTCGACTAGCCTGCGGGATGCATCCTCTCGCACGTGTTTTTGCTCGACTAGCCTGCGGGATGCATCCTCTCGCACGTGTTTTTGCTCGACTAGCCTGCGGGATGCATCCTCTCGCACGTGTTTTTGCTCGACTAGCCTGCGGGATGCATCCTCTCGCATGTGTTTTTACTCGACTAGCCTGCGGGATGCATCCTCCCGCACGTGTTTTTACTCGACTAGCCTGCGGGATGCATCCTCTCGCACGTGTTTTTGCTCGACTAGCCTGCGGGATGCATCCTCTCGCACGTGTTTTTGCTCGACTAGCCTGCGGGATGCATCCTCTCGCACGTGTTTTTGCTCGACTAGCCTGCGGGACGCATCCTCTCGCACGTGTTTTTACTCGACTAGCCTGCGGAATGCATCCTCTCGCACGTGTTTTTGCTCGACTAGCCTGCGGGATGCATCCTCTCGCACGTGTTTTTGCTCGACTACCCATGCGCATCCCAAAAAACCTGTGCATGCGCATCCCAAAAAACCTGCGCATGCGCATCCCACAAAACCTGCGCATGCGCATCCCACAAAACTTCGCACGTGTTTTTACTCGACTAGCCTGCGGGATGCATCCTCTCGCACGTGTTTTTGCTCGACTAGCCATGCGCATCCCAAAAAACCTGCGCATGCGCATCCCACAAAACCTCGCACGTGTTTTTACTCGACTAGCCTGCGGGATGCATGATCTCGCACGTGTTTTTACTCGAGTAGCCTGCGAGATGCATCCTCCCGCACGTGTTTTTACTCGACTAGCCTGCGGGATGCATCCTCTCGCACGTGTTTTTGCTCGACTAGCCTGCGGGATGCATCCTCTCGCACGTGTTTTTGCTCGACTAGCCTGCGGGATGCATCCTCTCGCACGTGTTTTTGCTCGACTAGCCTGCGGGATGCATCCTCTCGCACGTGTTTTTGCTCGACTAGCCATGCGCATCCCAAAAAACCTGCGCATGCGCATCCCACAAAACCTCGCACGTGTTTTTACTCGACTAGCCTGCGGGATGCATCCTCTCGCACGTGTTTTTACTCGAGTAGCCTGCGAGATGCATCCTCCCGCACGCGTTTTTACTCGACTAGCCTGCGGGATGCATCCTCTCGCACGTGTTTTTGCTCGACTAGCCTGCGGGATGCATCCTCTCGCACGTGTTTTTGCTCGACTAGCCTGCGGGATTCATCCTCTCGCACGTGCTTTTACTCGACTAGCCTGCGGGATGCATCCTCTCGCACGTGTTTTTGCTCGACTAGCCTGCAGGATTCATCCTCTCGCACGTGTTTTTACTCGACTAGCCTGCGGGATGAATCCTCTCGCACGTGTTTTTGCTCGACTAGCCTGCGGGAAGCATCCTCTCGCACGTGTTTTTACTCGACTAGTCTGCGGGATGCATCCTCTCGCACGTGTTTTTGCTCGACTAGCCTGCGGGATGCATCCTCTCGCACGTGTTTTTGCTCGACTAGCCTGCGGGATGCATCCTCTCGCACGTGTATTTGCTCGACTAGCCTGCGGGATGCATCCTCTCGCACGTGTTTGTGCTCGACTAGCCTGCGGGATGCATCCTCTCGCACGTGTTTTTACTTGACTAGCCTGCGGGATGCATCCTCTCGCACGTGTTTTTGCTCGACTAGCCTGCGGGATGCATCCTCTCGCACGTGTTTTTGCTCGACTAGCCTGCGGGATGCATCCTCCCGCACGTGTTTTTACTCGACTAGCCATGCTCATCCCAAAAAACCTGCGCATGCGCATCCCAAAAAACCTGCGCATGCGCATCCCACAAAACTTCGCACGTGTTTTTACTCGACTAGCCTGCGGGATGCATCCTCTCGCACGTGTTTTTACTCGACTAGCCTGCGGGATGCATCCTCTCGCACGTGTTTTTGCTCGACTAGCCTGCGGGATGCATCCTCTCGCACGTGTTTTTGCTCGACTAGCCTGCGGGATGCATCCTCTCGCACGTGTATTTGCTCGACTAGCCTGCGGGATGCATCCTCTCGCACGTGTTTGTGCTCGACTAGCCTGCGGGATGCATCCTCTCGCACGTGTTTTTACTCGACTAGCCTGCGGGATGCATCCTCTCGCACGTGTTTTTGCTCGACTAGATTGCGGGATGCATCCTCTCGCACGTGTTTTTGCTCGACTAGCCATGCGCATCCCAAAAAACCTGCGCATGCGCATCCCACAAAACTTCGCACGTGTTTTTACTCGACTAGCCTGCGGGATGCATCCTCTCGCACGTGTTTTTACTCGACTAGCCTGCGGGATGCATCCTCTCGCACGTGTTTTTGCTCGACTAGCCTGCGGGATGCATCCTCTCGCACGTGTTTTTGCTCGACTAGCCTGCGGGATGCATCCTCTCGCACGTGTATTTGCTCGACTAGCCTGCGGGATGCATCCTCTCGCACGTGTTTGTGCTCGACTAGCCTGCGGGATGCATCCTCTCGCACGTGTTTTTACTCGACTAGCCTGCGGGATGCATCCTCTCGCACGTGTTTTTGCTCGACTAGCCATGCGCATCCCAAAAAACCTGCGCATGCGCATCCCACAAAACTTCGCACGTGTTTTTACTCGACTAGCCTGCGGGATGCATCCTCTCGCACGTGTTTTTACTCGACTAGCCTGTTGGATGCATCCTCTCGCACGTGTTTTTGCTCGACTAGCCTGCGGGATGCATCCTCTCGCACGTGTTTTTACTCGACTAGCCTGCGGGATTCATCCTCTCGCACGTGCTTTTACTCGACTAGCCTGCGGGATGCATCCTCTCGCACGTGTTTTTGCTCGACTAGCCTGCAGGATTCATCCTCTCGCACGTGTTTTTACTCGACTAGCCTGCGGGATGAATCCTCTCGCACGTGTTTTTGCTCGACTAGCCTGCGGGATGCATCCTCTCGCACGTGTTTTTGCTCGACTAGCCTGCGGGACGCATCCTCTCGCACGTGTTTTTACTCGACTAGCCTGCGGGATGCATCCTCTCGCACGTGTTTTTACTCGACTAGCCTGCGGGAAGCATCCTCTTGCACGTGTTTTTACTCGACTAGCCTGCGGGATGCATCCTCTCGCACGTGTTTTTACTCGACTAGCCTGCGGGAAGCATCCTCTCGCACGTGTTTTTACTCGACTAGTCTGCGGGAAGCATCCTCTCGCACGTGTTTTTACTCGACTAGTCTGCGGGATGCATCCTCTCGCACGTGTTTTTGCTCGACTAGCCTGCGGGATGCATCCTCTCGCACGTGTTTTTGCTCGACTAGCCTGCGGGATGCATCCTCCCGCACGTGTTTTTGCTCGACTAGCCTGCGGGATGCATCCTCTCGCACGTGTTTTTGCTCGACTAGCCATGCGCATCCCAAAAAACCTGCGCATGCGCATCCCACAAAACCTCGCACGTGTTTTTACTCGACTAGCCTGCGGGATGCATCCTCTCGCACGTGTTTTTACTCGAGTAGCCTGCGAGATGCATCCTCTTGCACGTGTTTTTACTCGACTAGCCTGCGGGATGCATCCTCTCGCACGTGCTTTTGCTCGACTAGCCTGCGGGATGCATCCTCTCGCACGTGTTTTTGCTCGACTAGCCTGCGGGATGCATCCTCTCGCACGTGTTTTTGCTCGACTAGCCTGCGGGATGCATCCTCTCGCACGTGTTTTTGCTCGACTAGCCTGCGGGATGCATCCTCTCGCACGTGTTTTTGCTCGACTAGCCATGCGCATCCCAAAAAACCTGCGCATGCGCATCCCACAAAACCTCGCACGTGTTTGTGCTCGACTAGCCTGAGGGGTGCATCCTCTCGCACGTGTTTTTACTCGACTAGCCTGCGGGATGCATCCTCTCGCACGTGTTTTTACTCGACTAGCCTGCGGGATGCATCCTCTCGCACGTGTTTTTACTCGACTAGCCTGCGGGAAGCATCCCCTCGCACGTGTTTTTACTCGACTAGTCTGCGGGATGCATCCTCTCGCACGTGTTTTTACTTGACTAGCCTGCGGGATGCATCCTCTCGCACGTGTTTTTGCTCGACTAGCCTGCGGGATGCATCCTCTCGCACGTGTTTTTGCTCGACTAGCCTGCGGGATACATCCTCTCGCACGTGTTTTTACTCGACTAGCCTGCGGGATGCATCCTCTCGCACGTGTTTTTACTCGACTAGCCGGCGGGATGCATCCTCTCGCACGTGTTTTTGCTCGACTAGCCTGCGGGATGCATCCTCTCGCACGTGTTTTTGCTCGACTAGCCTGCGGGATGCATCCTCTCGCACGTGTATTTGCTCGACTAGCCTGCGGGATGCATCCTCTCGCACGTGTATTTGCTCGACTAGCCTGCGGGATGCATCCTCTCGCACGTGTTTGTGCTCGACTAGCCTGCGGGATGCATCCTCTCGCACGTGTTTTTACTTGACTAGCCTGCGGGATGCATCCTCTCGCACGTGTTTTTGCTCGACTAGCCTGCGGGATGCATCCTCTCGCACGTGTTTTTGCTCGACTAGCCTGCGGGATACATCCTCTCGCACGTGTTTTTACTCGACTAGCCTGCGGGATGCATCCTCTCGCACGTGTTTTTACTCGACTAGCCTGCGGGATGCATCCTCTCGCACGTGTTTTTGCTCGACTAGCCTGCGGGATGCATCCTCTCGCACGTGTTTTTGCTCGACTAGCCATTCGCATCCCAAAAAACCTGCGCATGCGCATCCCAAAAAACCTGCGCATGCGCATCCCACAAAACCTGCGCATGCGCATCCCACAAAACTTCGCACGTGTTTTTACTCGACTAGCCTGCGGGATGCATCCTCTCGCACGTGTTTTTACTCGACTAGCCTGCGGGATGCATCCTCTCGCACGTGTTTTTGCTCGACTAGCCTGCGGGATGCATCCTCTCGCACGTGTTTTTACTCGACTAGCCTGCGGGATTCATCCTCTCGCACGTGTTTTTACTCGACTAGCCTGCGGGATGCATCCTCTCGCACGTGTTTTTACTCGACTAGCCTGCGGGATGCATCCTCTCGCACGTGTTTTTACTCGACTAGCCTGCGGGATGCATCATCTCGCACGTGTTTTTACTCGACTAGCCTGCGGGAAGCATCCTCTCGCACGTATTTTTACTCGACTAGTCTGCGGGATGCATCCTCTCGCACGTGTTTTTGCTCGACTAGCCTGCGGGATGCATCCTCTCGCACGTGTTTTTACTCGACTAGTCTGCGGGATTCATCCTCTCGCACGTGCTTTTACTCGACTAGCCTGCGGGATGCATCCTCTCGCACGTGTTTTTGCTCGACTAGCCTGCAGGATTCATCCTCTCGCACGTGTTTTTACTCGACTAGCCTGCGGGATGAATCCTCTCGCACGTGTTTTTGCTCGACTAGCCTGCGGGATGCATCCTCTCGCACGTGTTTTTGCTCGACTAGCCTGCGGGACGCATCCTCTCGCACGTGTTTTTACTCGACTAGCCTGCGGGATGCATCCTCTCGCACGTGTTTTTACTCGACTAGCCTGCGGGATGCATCCTCTCGCACGTGTTTTTACTCGAGTAGCCTGCGAGATGCATCCTCTCGCACGTGTTTTTACTCGACTAGCCTGCGGGATGCATCCTCTCGCACGTGCTTTTGCTCGACTAGCCTGCGGGATGCATCCTCTCGCACGTGTTTTTGCTCGACTAGCCTGCGGGATGCATCCTCTCGCACGTGTTTTTGCTCGACTAGCCTGCGGGATGCATCCTCTCGCACGTGTTTTTGCTCGACTAGCCTGCGGGATGCATCCTCTCGCACGTGTTTTTGCTCGACTAGCCATGCGCATCCCAAAAAACCTGCGCATGCGCATCCCACAAAACCTGCGCATGCGCATCCCACAAAACCTCGCACGTGTTTGTGCTCGACTAGCCTGCGGGATGCATCCTCTCGCACGTGTTTTTACTCGACTAGCCTGCGGGGTGCATCCTCTCGCACGTGTTTTTACTCGACTAGCCTGCGGGATGCATCCTCTCGCACGTGTTTTTACTCGACTAGCCTGCGGGAAGCATCACCTCGCACGTGTTTTTACTCGACTAGTCTGCGGGATGCATCCTCTCGCACGTGTTTTTGCTCGACTAGCCTGCGGGATGCATCCTCTCGCACGTGTTTTTGCTCGACTAGCCTGCGGGATGCATCCTCTCGCACGTGTATTTGCTCGACTAGCCTGCGGGATGCATCCTCTCGCACGTGTATTTGCTCGACTAGCCTGCGGGATGCATCCTCTCGCACGTGTTTGTGCTCGACTAGCCTGCGGGATGCATCCTCTCCCACGTGTTTTTACTTGACTAGCCTGCGGGATGCATCCTCTCGCACGTGTTTTTGCTCGACTAGCCTGCGGGATGCATCCTCTCGCACGTGTTTTTGCTCGACTAGCCTGCGGGATGCATCCTCTCGCACGTGTTTTTACTCGACTAGCCTGCGGGATGCATCCTCTCGCACGTGTTTTTACTCGACTAGCCTGCGGGATGCATCCTCTCGCACGTGTTTTTGCTCGACTAGCCTGCGGGATGCATCCTCTCGCACGTGTTTTTGCTCGACTAGCCATGCGCATCCCAAAAAACCTGTGCATGCGCATCCCAAAAAACCTGCGCATGCGCATCCCACAAAACCTGCGCATGCGCATCCCACAAAACTTCGCACGTGTTTTTACTCGACTAGCCTGCGGGATGCATCCTCTCGCACGTGTTTTTACTCGACTAGCCTGTGGGATGCATCCTCTCGCACGTGTTTTTGCTCGACTAGCCTGCGGGATGCATCCTCTCGCACGTGTTTTTACTCGACTAGCCTGCGGGATTCATCCTCTCGCACGTGTTTTTACTCGACTAGCCTGCGGGATGCATCCTCTCGCACGTGTTTTTACTCGACTAGCCTGCGGGATGCATCCTCTCGCACGTGTTTTTACTCGACTAGCCTGCGGGATGCATCCTCTCGCACGTGTTTTTACTCGACTAGCCTGCGGGAAGCATCCTCTCGCACGTGTTTTTACTCGACTAGTCTGCGGGATGCATCCTCTCGCACGTGTTTTTGCTCGACTAGCCTGCGGGATGCATCCTCTCGCACGTGTTTTTGCTCGACTAGCCTGCGGGATGCATCCTCTCGCACGTGTATTTGCTCGACTAGCCTGCGGGATGCATCCTCTCGCACGTGTTTGTGCTCGACTAGCCTGCGGGATGCATCCTCTCGCACGTGTTTTTACTTGACTAGCCTGCGGGATGCATCCTCTCGCACGTGTTTTTGCTCGACTAGCCTGCGGGATGCATCCTCTCGCACGTGTTTTTGCTCGACTAGCCTGCGGGATGCATCCTCTCGCACGTGTTTTTACTCGACTAGCCATGCGCATCCCAAAAAACCTGCGCATGCGCATCCCAAAAAACCTGCGCATGCGCATCCCACAAAACCTGCGCATGCGCATCCCACAAAACTTCGCACGTGTTTTTACTCGACTAGCCTGCGGGATGCATCCTCTCGCACGTGTTTTTACTCGACTAGCCTGCGGGATGCATCCTCTCGCACGTGTTTTTGCTCGACTAGCCTGCGGGATGCATCCTCTCGCACGTGTTTTTGCTCGACTAGCCTGCGGGATGCATCCTCTCGCACGTGTATTTGCTCGACTAGCCTGCGGGATGCATCCTCTCGCACGTGTTTGTGCTCGACTAGCCTGCGGGATGCATCCTCTCGCACGTGTTTGTGCTCGACTAGCCTGCGGGATGCATCCTCTCGCACGTGTTTTTACTTGACTAGCCTGCGGGATGCATCCTCTCGCACGTATTTTTGCTCGACTAGCCTGCGGGATGCATCCTCTCGCACGTGTTTTTGCTCGACTAGCCTGCGGGATGCATCCTCTCGCACGTGTTTTTACTCGACTAGCCATGCGCATCCCAAAAAACCTGCGCATGCGCATCCCAAAAAACCTGCGCATGCGCATCCCACAAAACCTGCGCATGCGCATCCCACAAAACTTCGCACGTGTTTTTACTCGACTAGCCTGCGGGATGCATCCTCTCGCACGTGTTTTTACTCGACTAGCCTGCGGGATGCATCCTCTCGCACGTATTTTTGCTCGACTAGCCTGCGGGATGCATCCTCTCGCACGTGTTTTTGCTCGACTAGCCTGCGGGATGCATCCTCTCGCACGTGTTTTTACTCGACTAGCCATGCGCATCCCAAAAAACCTGCGCATGCGCATCCCAAAAAACCTGCGCATGCGCATCCCACAAAACCTGCGCATGCGCATCCCACAAAACTTCGCACGTGTTTTTACTCGACTAGCCTGCGGGATGCATCCTCTCGCACGTGTTTTTACTCGACTAGCCTGTTGGATGCATCCTCTCGCACGTGTTTTTGCTCGACTAGCCTGCGGGATGCATCCTCTCGCACGTGTTTTTACTCGACTAGCCTGCGGGATTCATCCTCTCGCACGTGCTTTTACTCGACTAGCCTGCGGGATGCATCCTCTCGCACGTGTTTTTGCTCGACTAGCCTGCAGGATTCATCCTCTCGCACGTGTTTTTACTCGACTAGCCTGCGGGATGCATCCTCTCGCACGTGTTTTTACTCGACTAGCCTGCGGGATGCATCCTCTCGCACGTGTTTTTACTCGACTAGCCTGCGGGAAGCATCCTCTTGCACGTGTTTTTACTCGACTAGCCTGCGGGATGCATCCTCTCGCACGTGTTTTTACTCGACTAGCCTGCGGGATGCATCCTCTCGCACGTGTTTTTACTCGAGTAGCCTGCGAGATGCATCCTCCCGCACGTGTTTTTACTCGACTAGCCTGCGGGATGCATCCTCTCGCACGTGTTTTTGCTCGACTAGCCTGCGGGATGCATCCTCTCGCACGTGTTTTTGCTCGACTAGCCTGCGGGATGCATCCTCTCGCACGTGTTTTTACTCGACTAGCCTGCGGGATGCATCCTCTCGCACGTGTTTTTACTCGACTAGCCTGCGGGATGCATCCTCTCGCACGTGTTTTTACTCGACTAGCCTGCGGGAAGCATCCCCTCGCACGTGTTTTTACTCGACTAGTCTGCGGGATGCATCCTCTCGCACGTGTTTTTGCTCGACTAGCCTGCGGGATGCATCCTCTCGCACGTGTTTTTGCTCGACTAGCCTGCGGGATGCATCCTCTCGCACGTGTATTTGCTCGACTAGCCTGCGGGATGCATCCTCTCGCACGTGTTTGTGCTCGACTAGCCTGCGGGATGCATCCTCTCGCACGTGTTTTTACTTGACTAGCCTGCGGAATGCATCCTCTCGCACGTGTTTTTGCTCGACTAGCCTGCGGGATGCATCCTCTCGCACGTGTTTTTGCTCGACTAGCCTGCGGGATGCATCCTCTCGCACATGTTTTTACTCGACTTGCCTGCGGGATGCATCCTCTCGCACGTGTTTTTGCTCGACAAGCCTGCGGGATGCATCCTCTCGCACGTGTTTTTGCTCGACTAGCCTGCGGGATGCATCCTCTCGCACGTGTTTTTGCTCGACTAGCCTGCGGGATGCATCCTCCCGCACGTGTTTTTGCTCGACTAGCCTGCGGGATGCATCCTCTCGCACGTGTTTTTACTCGACTAGCCTGCGGGATGCATCCTCTCGCACGAGTTTTTACTCGACTAGCCTGCGGGATGCATCCTCTCGAACGTGTTTTTGCTCGACTAGCCTGCGGGATGCATCCTCTCGCACGTGTTTTTACTCGACTAGCCTGCGGGATTCATCCTCTCGCACGTGTTTTTACTCGACTAGCCTGCGGGATGCATCCTCTCGCACGTGTTTTTGCTCGACTAGCCTGCAGGATTTATCCTCTCGCACGTGTTTTTACTCGACTAGCCTGCGGGATGCATCCTCTCGCACGTGTTTTTGCTCGACTAGCCTGCGGGATGCATCCTCTCGCACGTGTTTTTACTCGACTAGCCATGCGCATCCCAAAAAACCTGCGCATGCGCATCCCAAAAAACCTGCGCATGCGCATCCCAAAAAACCTGCGCATGCGCATCCCACAAAACCTGCGCATGCGCATCCCACAAAACTTCGCACGTGTTTTTACTCGACTAGCCTGCGGGATGCATCCTCTCGCACGTGTTTTTACTCGACTAGCCTGTGGGATGCATCCTCTCGCACGTGTTTTTGCTCGACTAGCCTGCGGGATGCATCCTCTCGCACGTGTTTTTACTCGACTAGCCTGCGGGATTCATCCTCTCGCACGTGTTTTTACTCGACTAGCCTGCGGGATGCATCCTCTCGCACGTGTTTTTACTCGACTAGCCTGCGGGATGCATCCTCTCGCACGTGTTTTTACTCGACTAGCCTGCGGGATGCATCCTCTCGCACGTGTTTTTACTCGACTAGCCTGCGGGAAGCATCCTCTCGCACGTGTTTTTACTCGACTAGTCTGCGGGATGCATCCTCTCGCACGTGTTTTTGCTCGACTAGCCTGCGGGATGCATCCTCTCGCACGTGTTTTTGCTCGACTAGCCTGCGGGATGCATCCTCTCGCACGTGTATTTGCTCGACTAGCCTGCGGGATGCATCCTCTCGCACGTGTTTGTGCTCGACTAGCCTGCGGGATGCATCCTCTCGCACGTGTTTTTACTTGACTAGCCTGCGGGATGCATCCTCTCGCACGTGTTTTTGCTCGACTAGCCTGCGGGATGCATCCTCTCGCACGTGTTTTTGCTCGACTAGCCTGCGGGATGCATCCTCTCGCACGTGTTTTTACTCGACTAGCCATGCGCATCCCAAAAAACCTGCGCATGCGCATCCCAAAAAACCTGCGCATGCGCATCCCACAAAACCTGCGCATGCGCATCCCACAAAACTTCGCACGTGTTTTTACTCGACTAGCCTGCGGGATGCATCCTCTCGCACGTGTTTTTACTCGACTAGCCTGCGGGATGCATCCTCTCGCACGTGTTTTTGCTTGACTAGCCTGCGGGATGCATCCTCTCGCACGTGTTTTTGCTCGACTAGCCTGCGGGATGCATCCTCTCGCACGTGTATTTGCTCGACTAGCCTGCGGGATGCATCCTCTCGCACGTGTTTGTGCTCGACTAGCCTGCGGGATGCATCCTCTCGCACGTGTTTTTACTCGACTAGCCTGCGGGGTGCATCCTCTCGCACGTGTTTTTGCTCGACTAGCCTGCGGGATGCATCCTCTCGCACGTGTTTTTGCTCGACTAGCCTGCGGGATGCATCCTCTCGCACGTGTTTTTGCTCGACTAGCCTGTGGGATGCATCCTCTCGCACGTGTTTTTACTCGACTAGCCATGCGCATCCCAAAAAACCTGCGCATGCGCATCCCAAAAAACCTGCGCATGCGCATCCCACAAAACCTGCGCATGCGCATCCCACAAAACTTCGCACGTGTTTTTACTCGACTAGCCTGCGGGATGCATCCTCTCGCACGTGTTTTTACTCGACTAGCCTGTTGGATGCATCCTCTCGCACGTGTTTTTACTCGACTAGCCTGCGGGATTCATCCTCTCGCACGTGCTTTTACTCGACTAGCCTGCGGGATGCATCCTCTCGCACGTGTTTTTGCTCGACTAGCCTGCAGGATTCATCCTCTCGCACGTGTTTTTACTCGACTAGCCTGCGGGATGAATCCTCTCGCACGTGTTTTTACTCGACTAGCCTGCGGGATGCATCCTCTCGCACGTGTTTTTACTTTGACTAGCCTGCGGGAAGCATCCTCTTGCACGTGTTTTTACTCGACTAGCCTGCGGGATGCATCCTCTCGCACGTGTTTTTACTCGACTAGCCTGCGGGATGCATCCTCTCGCACGTGTTTTTACTCGAGTAGCCTGCGAGATGCATCCTCCCGCACGTGTTTTTACTCGACTAGCCTGCGGGATGCATCCTCTCGCACGTGTTTTTGCTCGACTAGCCTGCGGGATGCATCCTCTCGCACGTGTTTTTGCTCGACTAGCCATGCGCATCCCAAAAAACCTGCGCATGCGCATCCCAAAAAACCTGCGCATGCGCATCCCACAAAACCTGCGCATGCGCATCCCACAAAACCTCGCACGTGTTTGTGCTCGAGTAGCCTGCGGGATGCATCCTCTCGCACGTGTTTTTACTCGACTAGCCTGCGGGATGCATCCTCTCGCACGTGTTTTTACTCGACTAGCCTGCGGGATGCATCCTCTCGCACGTGTTTTTACTCGACTAGCCTGCGGGAAGCATCCCCTCGCACGTGTTTTTACTCGACTAGTCTGCGGGATGCATCCTCTCGCACGTGTTTTTGCTCGACTAGCCTGCGGGATGCATCCTCTCGCACGTGTTTTTGCTCGACTAGCCTGCGGGATGCATCCTCTCGCACGTGTATTTGCTCGACTAGCCTGCGGGATGCATCCTCTCGCACGTGTTTGTGCTCGACAAGCCTGCGGGATGCATCCTCTCGCACGTGTTTTTGCTCGACTAGCCTGCGGGATGCATCCTCTCGCACGTGTTTTTGCTCGACTAGCCTGCGGGATGCATCCTCCCGCACGTGTTTTTGCTCGACTAGCCTGCGTGATGCATCCTCTCGCACGTGTTTTTACTCGACTAGCCTGCGGGATGCATCCTCTCGCACGAGTTTTTACTCGACTAGCCTGCGGGATGCATCCTCTCGAACGTGTTTTTGCTCGACTAGCCTGCGGGATGCATCCTCTCGCACGTGTTTTTACTCGACTAGCCTGCGGGATTCATCCTCTCGCACGTGTTTTTACTCGACTAGCCTGCGGGATGCATCCTCTCGCACGTGTTTTTGCTCGACTAGCCTGCAGGATTTATCCTCTCGCACGTGTTTTTACTCGACTAGCCTGCGGGATGCATCCTCTCGCACGTGTTTTTGCTCGACTAGCCTGCGGGATGCATCCTCTCGCACGTGTTTTTACTCGACTAGCCATGCGCATCCCAAAAAACCTGCGCATGCGCATCCCAAAAAACCTGCGCATGCGCATCCCAAAAAACCTGCGCATGCGCATCCCACAAAACCTGCGCATGCGCATCCCACAAAACTTCGCACGTGTTTTTACTCGACTAGCCTGCGGGATGCATCCTCTCGCTCGTGTTTTTACTCGACTAGCCTGTTGGATGCATCCTCTCGCACGTGTTTTTGCTCGACTAGCCTGCGGGATGCATCCTCTCGCACGTGTTTGTGCTCGACAAGCCTGCGGGATGCATCCTCTCGCACGTGTTTTTGCTCGACTAGCCTGCGGGATGCATCCTCTCGCACGTGTTTTTGCTCGACTAGCCTGCGGGATGCATCCTCCCGCACGTGTTTTTCCTCGACTAGCCTGCGGGATGCATCCTCTCGCACGTGTTTTTACTCGACTAGCCTGCGGGATTCATCCTCTCGCACGTGCTTTTACTCGACTAGCCTGCGGGATGCATCCTCTCGCACGTGTTTTTGCTCGACTAGCCTGCAGGATTCATCCTCTCGCACGTGTTTTTACTCGACTAGCCTGCGGGATGAATCCTCTCGCACGTGTTTTTGCTCGACTAGCCTGCGGGATGCATCCTCTCGCACGTGTTTTTGCTCGACTAGCCTGCGGGACGCATCCTCTCGCACGTGTTTTTACTCGACTAGCCTGCGGGATGCATCCTCTCGCACGTGTTTTTACTCGACTAGCCTGCGGGAAGCATCCTCTTGCACGTGTTTTTACTCGACTAGCCTGCGGGATGCATCCTCTCGCACGTGTTTTTACTCGACTAGCCTGCGGGAAGCATCCTCTCGCACGTGTTTTTACTCGACTAGTCTGCGGGAAGCATCCTCTCGCACGGGTTTTTGCTCGACTAGCCTGCGGGATGCATCCTCTCGCACGTGTTTTTGCTCGACTAGCCTGCGGGATGCATCCTCTCGCACGTGTTTTTGCTCGACTAGCCTGCGGGATGCATCCTCTCGCACGTGTTTTTGCTCGACTAGCCTGCGGGATGCATCCTCTCGCACGTGTTTTTGCTCGACTAGCCATGCGCATCCCAAAAAACCTGCGCATGCGCATCCCACAAAACCTCGCACGTGTTTTTACTCGACTAGCCTGCGGGATGCATCCTCTCGCACGTGTTTTTACTCGAGTAGCCTGCGAGATGCATCCTCCCGCACGTGTTTTTACTCGACTAGCCTGCGGGATGCATCCTCTCGCACGTGTTTTTGCTCGACTAGCCTGCGGGATGCATCCTCTCGCACGTGTTTTTGCTCGACTAGCCTGCGGGATGCATCCTCTCGCACGTGTTTTTGCTCGACTAGCCTGCGGGATGCATCCTCTCGCACGTGTTTTTGCTCGACTAGCCATGCGCATACCAAAAAACCTGCGCATGCGCATCCCAAAAAACCTGCGCATGCGCATCCCACAAAACCTCGCACGTGTTTGTGCTCGACTAGCCTGCGGGATGCATCCTCTCGCACGTGTTTTTACTCGACTAGCCTGCGGGATGCATCCTCTCGCACGTGTTTTTACTCGACTAGCCTGCGGGATGCATCCTCTCGCACGTGTTTTTGCTCGACTAGCCTGCGGGATGCATCCTCTCGCATGTGTTTTTACTCGACTAGCCTGCGGGATGCATCCTCCCGCACGTGTTTTTACTCGACTAGCCTGCGGGATGCATCCTCTCGCACGTGTTTTTGCTCGACTAGCCTGCGGGATGCATCCTCTCGCACGTGTTTTTGCTCGACTAGCCTGCGGGATGCATCCTCTCGCACGTGTTTTTGCTCGACTAGCCTGCGGGACGCATCCTCTCGCACGTGTTTTTACTCGACTAGCCTGCGGGATGCATCCTCTCGCACGTGTTTTTGCTCGACTAGCCTGCGGGATGCATCCTCTCGCACGTGTTTTTGCTCGACTACCCATGCGCATCCCAAAAAACCTGTGCATGCGCATCCCAAAAAACCTGCGCATGCGCATCCCACAAAACCTGCGCATGCGCATCCCACAAAACTTCGCACGTGTTTTTACTCGACTAGCCTGCGGGATGCATCCTCTCGCACGTGTTTTTGCTCGACTAGCCATGCGCATCCCAAAAAACCTGCGCATGCGCATCCCACAAAACCTCGCACGTGTTTTTACTCGACTAGCCTGCGGGATGCATCCTCTCGCACGTGTTTTTACTCGAGTAGCCTGCGAGATGCATCCTCCCGCACGTGTTTTTACTCGACTAGCCTGCGGGATGCATCCTCTCGCACGTGTTTTTGCTCGACTAGCCTGCGGGATGCATCCTCTCGCACGTGTTTTTGCTCGACTAGCCTGCGGGATGCATCCTCTCGCACGTGTTTTTGCTCGACTAGCCTGCGGGATGCATCCTCTCGCATGTGTTTTTACTCGACTAGCCTGCGGGATGCATCCTCCCGCACGTGTTTTTACTCGACTAGCCTGCGGGATGCATCCTCTCGCACGTGTTTTTGCTCGACTAGCCTGCGGGATGCATCCTCTCGCACGTGTTTTTGCTCGACTAGCCTGCGGGATGCATCCTCTCGCACGTGTTTTTGCTCGACTAGCCTGCGGGACGCATCCTCTCGCACGTGTTTTTACTCGACTAGCCTGCGGAATGCATCCTCTCGCACGTGTTTTTGCTCGACTAGCCTGCGGGATGCATCCTCTCGCACGTGTTTTTGCTCGACTACCCATGCGCATCCCAAAAAACCTGTGCATGCGCATCCCAAAAAACCTGCGCATGCGCATCCCACAAAACCTGGGCATGCGCATCCCACAAAACTTCGCACGTGTTTTTACTCGACTAGCCTGCGGGATGCATCCTCTCGCACGTGTTTTTGCTCGACTAGCCATGCGCATCCCAAAAAACCTGCGCATGCGCATCCCACAAAACCTCGCACGTGTTTTTACTCGACTAGCCTGCGGGATGCATCCTCTCGCACGTGTTTTTACTCGAGTAGCCTGCGAGATGCATCCTCCCGCACGTGTTTTTACTCGACTAGCCTGCGGGATGCATCCTCTCGCACGTGTTTTTGCTCGACTAGCCTGCGGGATGCATCCTCTCGCACGTGTTTTTGCTCGACTAGCCTGCGGGATGCATCCTCTCGCACGTGTTTTTGCTCGACTAGCCTGCGGGATGCATCCTCTCGCACGTGTTTTTGCTCGACTAGCCATGCGCATCCCAAAAAACCTGCGCATGCGCATCCCACAAAACCTCGCACGTGTTTTTACTCGACTAGCCTGCGGGATGCATCCTCTCGCACGTGTTTTTACTCGAGTAGCCTGCGAGATGCATCCTCCCGCACGCGTTTTTACTCGACTAGCCTGCGGGATGCATCCTCTCGCACGTGTTTTTGCTCGACTAGCCTGCGGGATGCATCCTCTCGCACGTGTTTTTGCTCGACTAGCCTGCGGGATTCATCCTCTCGCACGTGCTTTTACTCGACTAGCCTGCGGGATGCATCCTCTCGCACGTGTTTTTGCTCGACTAGCCTGCGGGATGCATCCTCTCGCACGTGTTTTTGCTCGACTAGCCTGCGGGATGCATCCTCCCGCACGTGTTTTTACTCGACTAGCCATGCGCATCCCAAAAAACCTGCGCATGCGCATCCCAAAAAACCTGCGCATGCGCATCCCACAAAACTTCGCACGTGTTTTTACTCGACTAGCCTGCGGGATGCATCCTCTCGCACGTGTTTTTACTCGACTAGCCTGCGGGATGCATCCTCTCGCACGTGTTTTTACTCGACTAGCCTGCGGGAAGCATCCTCTTGCACGTGTTTTTACTCGACTAGCCTGCGGGATGCATCCTCTCGCACGTGTTTTTACTCGACTAGCCTGCGGGAAGCATCCTCTCGCACGTGTTTTTACTCGACTAGTCTGCGGGAAGCATCCTCTCGCACGTGTTTTTACTCGACTAGTCTGCGGGATGCATCCTCTCGCACGTGTTTTTGCTCGACTAGCCTGCGGGATGCATCCTCTCGCACGTGTTTTTGCTCGACTAGCCTGCGGGATGCATCCTCCCGCACGTGTTTTTGCTCGACTAGCCTGCGGGATGCATCCTCTCGCACGTGTTTTTGCTCGACTAGCCATGCGCATCCCAAAAAACCTGCGCATGCGCATCCCACAAAACCTCGCACGTGTTTTTACTCGACTAGCCTGCGGGATGCATCCTCTCGCACGTGTTTTTACTCGAGTAGCCTGCGAGATGCATCCTCTCGCACGTGTTTTTACTCGACTAGCCTGCGGGATGCATCCTCTCGCACGTGCTTTTGCTCGACTAGCCTGCGGGATGCATCCTCTCGCACGTGTTTTTGCTCGACTAGCCTGCGGGATGCATCCTCTCGCACGTGTTTTTGCTCGACTAGCCTGCGGGATGCATCCTCTCGCACGTGTTTTTGCTCGACTAGCCTGCGGGATGCATCCTCTCGCACGTGTTTTTGCTCGACTAGCCATGCGCATCCCAAAAAACCTGCGCATGCGCATCCCACAAAACCTCGCACGTGTTTTTACTCGACTAGCCTGCGGGATGCATCCTCTCGCACGTGTTTTTACTCGAGTAGCCTGCGAGATGCATCCTCCCGCACGTGTTTTTACTCGACTAGCCTGCGGGATGCATCCTCTCGCACGTGTTTTTGCTCGACTAGCCTGCGGGATGCATCCTCTCGCACGTGTTTTTGCTCGACTAGCCTGCGGGATGCATCCTCTCGCACGTGTATTTGCTCGACTAGCCTGCGGGATGCATCCTCTCGCACGTGTTTGTGCTCGACTAGCCTGCGGGATGCATCCTCTCGCACGTGTTTTTACTCGACTAGCCTGCGGGATGCATCCTCTCGCACGTGTTTTTACTCGACTAGCCTGCGGAAGCATCCTCTCGCACGTGTTTTTACTCGACTAGTCTGCGGGAAGCATCCTCTCGCACGTGTTTTTACTCGACTAGTCTGCGGGATGCATCCTCTCGCACGTGTTTTTGCTCGACTAGCCTGCGGGATGCATCCTCTCGCACGTGTTTTTGCTCGACTAGCCTGCGGGATGCATCCTCCCGCACGTGTTTTTGCTCGACTAGCCTGCGGGATGCATCCTCTCGCACGTGTTTTTGCTCGACTAGCCATGCGCATCCCAAAAAACCTGCGCATGCGCATCCCACAAAACCTCGCACGTGTTTTTACTCGACTAGCCTGCGGGATGCATCCTCTCGCACGTGTTTTTACTCGAGTAGCCTGCGAGATGCATCCTCTTGCACGTGTTTTTACTCGACTAGCCTGCGGGATGCATCCTCTCGCACGTGCTTTTGCTCGACTAGCCTGCGGGATGCATCCTCTCGCACGTGTTTTTGCTCGACTAGCCTGCGGGATGCATCCTCTCGCACGTGTTTTTGCTCGACTAGCCTGCGGGATGCATCCTCTCGCACGTGTTTTTGCTCGACTAGCCTGCGGGATGCATCCTGTCGCACGTGTTTTTGCTCGACTAGCCATGCGCATCCCAAAAAACCTGCGCATGCGCATCCCACAAAACCTCGCACGTGTTTGTGCTCGACTAGCCTGAGGGGTGCATCCTCTCGCACGTGTTTTTACTCGACTAGCCTGCGGGATGCATCCTCTCGCACGTGTTTTTACTCGACTAGCCTGCGGGATGCATCCTCTCGCACGTGTTTTTACTCGACTAGCCTGCGGGAAGCATCCCCTCGCACGTGTTTTTACTCGACTAGTCTGCGGGATGCATCCTCTCGCACGTGTTTTTACTTGACTAGCCTGCGGGATGCATCCTCTCGCACGTGTTTTTGTTCGACTAGCCTGCGGGATGCATCCTCTCGCACGTGTTTTTGCTCGACTAGCCTGCGGGATACATCCTCTCGCACGTGTTTTTACTCGACTAGCCTGCGGGATGCATCCTCTCGCACGTGTTTTTACTCGACTAGCCTGCGGGATGCATCCTCTCGCACGTGTTTTTGCTCGACTAGCCTGCGGGATGCATCCTCTCGCACGTGTTTTTGCTCGACTAGCCTGCGGGATGCATCCTCTCGCACGTGTATTTGCTCGACTAGCCTGCGGGATGCATCCTCTCGCACGTGTATTTGCTCGACTAGCCTGCGGGATGCATCCTCTCGCACGTGTTTGTGCTCGACTAGCCTGCGGGATGCATCCTCTCGCACGTGTTTTTACTTGACTAGCCTGCGGGATGCATCCTCTCGCACGTGTTTTTGCTCGACTAGCCTGCGGGATGCATCCTCTCGCACGTGTTTTTGCTCGACTAGCCTGCGGGATACATCCTCTCGCACGTGTTTTTACTCGACTAGCCTGCGGGATGCATCCTCTCGCACGTGTTTTTACTCGACTAGCCTGCGGGATGCATCCTCTCGCACGTGTTTTTGCTCGACTAGCCTGCGGGATGCATCCTCTCGCACGTGTTTTTGCTCGACTAGCCATTCGCATCCCAAAAAACCTGTGCATGCGCATCCCAAAAAACCTGCGCATGCGCATCCCACAAAACCTGCGCATGCGCATCCCACAAAACTTCGCACGTGTTTTTACTCGACTAGCCTGCGGGATGCATCCTCTCGCACGTGTTTTTACTCGACTAGCCTGCGGGATGCATCCTCTCGCACGTGTTTTTGCTCGACTAGCCTGCGGGATGCATCCTCTCGCACGTGTTTTTACTCGACTAGCCTGCGGGATTCATCCTCTCGCACGTGTTTTTACTCGACTAGCCTGCGGGATGCATCCTCTCGCACGTGTTTTTACTCGACTAGCCTGCGGGATGCATCCTCTCGCACGTGTTTTTACTCGACTAGCCTGCGGGATGCATCATCTCGCACGTGTTTTTACTCGACTAGCCTGCGGGAAGCATCCTCTCGCACGTATTTTTACTCGACTAGTCTGCGGGATGCATCCTCTCGCACGTGTTTTTGCTCGACTAGCCTGCGGGATGCATCCTCTCGCACGTGTTTTTACTCGACTAGTCTGCGGGATTCATCCTCTCGCACGTGCTTTTACTCGACTAGCCTGCGGGATGCATCCTCTCGCACGTGTTTTTGCTCGACTAGCCTGCAGGATTCATCCTCTCGCACGTGTTTTTACTCGACCAGCCTGCGGGATGAATCCTCTCGCACGTGTTTTTGCTCGACTAGCCTGCGGGATGCATCCTCTCGCACGTGTTTTTGCTCGACTAGCCTGCGGGACGCATCCTCTCGCACGTGTTTTTACTCGACTAGCCTGCGGGATGCATCCTCTCGCACGTGTTTTTACTCGACTAGCCTGCGGGATGCATCCTCTCGCACGTGTTTTTACTCGAGTAGCCTGCGAGATGCATCCTCTCGCACGTGTATTTGCTCGACTAGCCTGCGGGATGCATCCTCTCGCACGTGTATTTGCTCGACTAGCCTGCGGGATGCATCCTCTCGCACGTGTTTGTGCTCGACTAGCCTGCGGGATGCATCCTCTCCCACGTGTTTTTACTTGACTAGCCTGCGGGATGCATCCTCTCGCACGTGTTTTTGCTCGACTAGCCTGCGGGATGCATCCTCTCGCACGTGTTTTTGCTCGACTAGCCTGCGGGATGCATCCTCTCGCACGTGTTTTTACTCGACTAGCCTGCGGGATGCATCCTCTCGCACGTGTTTTTACTCGACTAGCCTGCGGGAAGCATCCTCTCGCACGTGTTTTTACTCGACTAGTCTGCGGGATGCATCCTCTCGCACGTGTTTTTGCTCGACTAGCCTGCGGGATGCATCCTCTCGCACGTGTTTTTGCTCGACTAGCCTGCGGGATGCATCCTCTCGCACGTGTATTTGCTCGACTAGCCTGCGGGATGCATCCTCTCGCACGTGTTTGTGCTCGACTAGCCTGCGGGATGCATCCTCTCGCACGTGTTTTTACTTGACTAGCCTGCGGGATGCATCCTCTCGCACGTGTTTTTGCTCGACTAGCCTGCGGGATGCATCCTCTCGCACGTGTTTTTGCTCGACTAGCCTGCGGGATGCATCCTCTCGCACGTGTTTTTACTCGACTAGCCATGCGCATCCCAAAAAACCTGCGCATGCGCATCCCAAAAAACCTGCGCATGCGCATCCCACAAAACCTGCGCATGCGCATCCCACAAAACCTGCGCATGCGCATCCCAAAAAACCTGCGCATGCGCATCCCACAAAACCTGCGCATGCGCATCCCACAAAACTTCGCACGTGTTTTTACTCGACTAGCCTGCGGGATGCATCCTCTCGCACGTGTTTTTACTCGACTAGCCTGCGGGATGCATCCTCTCGCACGTATTTTTGCTCGACTAGCCTGCGGGATGCATCCTCTCGCACGTGTTTTTGCTCGACTAGCCTGCGGGATGCATCCTCTCGCACGTGTTTTTACTCGACTAGCCATGCGCATCCCAAAAAACCTGCGCATGCGCATCCCAAAAAACCTGCGCATGCGCATCCCACAAAACCTGCGCATGCGCATCCCACAAAACTTCGCACGTGTTTTTACTCGACTAGCCTGCGGGATGCATCCTCTCGCACGTGTTTTTACTCGACTAGCCTGTTGGATGCATCCTCTCGCACGTGTTTTTGCTCGACTAGCCTGCGGGATGCATCCTCTCGCACGTGTTTTTACTCGACTAGCCTGCGGGATTCATCCTCTCGCACGTGCTTTTACTCGACTAGCCTGCGGGATGCATCCTCTCGCACGTGTTTTTGCTCGACTAGCCTGCAGGATTCATCCTCTCGCACGTGTTTTTACTCGACTAGCCTGCGGGATGAATCCTCTCGCACGTGTTTTTACTCGACTAGCCTGCGGGATGCATCCTCTCGCACGTGTTTTTACTCGACTAGCCTGCGGGAAGCATCCTCTTGCACGTGTTTTTACTCGACTAGCCTGCGGGATGCATCCTCTCGCACGTGTTTTTACTCGACTAGCCTGCGGGATGCATCCTCTCGCACGTGTTTTTACTCGAGTAGCCTGCGAGATGCATCCTCCCGCACGTGTTTTTACTCGACTAGCCTGCGGGATGCATCCTCTCGCACGTGTTTTTGCTCGACTAGCCTGCGGGATGCATCCTCTCGCACGTGTTTTTGCTCGACTAGCCTGCGGGATGCATCCTCTCGCACATGTTTTTACTCGACTTGCCTGCGGGATGCATCCTCTCGCACGTGTTTTTGCTCGACAAGCCTGCGGGATGCATCCTCTCGCACGTGTTTTTGCTCGACTAGCCTGCGGGATGCATCCTCTCGCACGTGTTTTTGCTCGACTAGCCTGCGGGATGCATCCTCCCGCACGTGTTTTTGCTCGACTAGCCTGCGGGATGCATCCTCTCGCACGTGTTTTTACTCGACTAGCCTGCGGGATGCATCCTCTCGCACGAGTTTTTACTCGACTAGCCTGCGGGATGCATCCTCTCGAACGTGTTTTTGCTCGACTAGCCTGCGGGATGCATCCTCTCGCACGTGTTTTTACTCGACTAGCCTGCGGGATTCATCCTCTCGCACGTGTTTTTACTCGACTAGCCTGCGGGATGCATCCTCTCGCACGTGTTTTTGCTCGACTAGCCTGCAGGATTTATCCTCTCGCACGTGTTTTTACTCGACTAGCCTGCGGGATGCATCCTCTCGCACGTGTTTTTGCTCGACTAGCCTGCGGGATGCATCCTCTCGCACGTGTTTTTACTCGACTAGCCATGCGCATCCCAAAAAACCTGCGCATGCGCATCCCAAAAAACCTGCGCATGCGCATCCCAAAAAACCTGCGCATGCGCATCCCACAAAACCTGCGCATGCGCATCCCACAAAACTTCGCACGTGTTTTTACTCGACTAGCCTGCGGGATGCATCCTCTCGCACGTGTTTTTACTCGACTAGCCTGTGGGATGCATCCTCTCGCACGTGTTTTTGCTCGACTAGCCTGCGGGATGCATCCTCTCGCACGTGTTTTTACTCGACTAGCCTGCGGGATTCATCCTCTCGCACGTGCTTTTACTCGACTAGCCTGCGGGATGCATCCTCTCGCACGTGTTTTTGCTCGACTAGCCTGCAGGATTCATCCTCTCGCACGTGTTTTTACTCGACTAGCCTGCGGGATGAATCCTCTCGCACGTGTTTTTACTCGACTAGCCTGCGGGATGCATCCTCTCGCACGTGTTTTTACTCGACTAGCCTGCGGGAAGCATCCTCTTGCACGTGTTTTTACTCGACTAGCCTGCGGGATGCATCCTCTCGCACGTGTTTTTACTCGACTAGCCTGCGGGATGCATCCTCTCGCACGTGTTTTTACTCGAGTAGCCTGCGAGATGCATCCTCCCGCACGTGTTTTTACTCGACTAGCCTGCGGGATGCATCCTCTCGCACGTGTTTTTGCTCGACTAGCCTGCGGGATGCATCCTCTCGCACGTGTTTTTGCTCGACTAGCCTGCGGGATGCATCCTCTCGCACATGTTTTTACTCGACTTGCCTGCGGGATGCATCCTCTCGCACGTGTTTTTGCTCGACAAGCCTGCGGGATGCATCCTCTCGCACGTGTTTTTGCTCGACTAGCCTGCGGGATGCATCCTCTCGCACGTGTTTTTGCTCGACTAGCCTGCGGGATGCATCCTCCCGCACGTGTTTTTGCTCGACTAGCCTGCGGGATGCATCCTCTCGCACGTGTTTTTACTCGACTAGCCTGCGGGATGCATCCTCTCGCACGAGTTTTTACTCGACTAGCCTGCGGGATGCATCCTCTCGAACGTGTTTTTGCTCGACTAGCCTGCGGGATGCATCCTCTCGCACGTGTTTTTACTCGACTAGCCTGCGGGATTCATCCTCTCGCACGTGTTTTTACTCGACTAGCCTGCGGGATGCATCCTCTCGCACGTGTTTTTGCTCGACTAGCCTGCAGGATTTATCCTCTCGCACGTGTTTTTACTCGACTAGCCTGCGGGATGCATCCTCTCGCACGTGTTTTTGCTCGACTAGCCTGCGGGATGCATCCTCTCGCACGTGTTTTTACTCGACTAGCCATGCGCATCCCAAAAAACCTGCGCATGCGCATCCCAAAAAACCTGCGCATGCGCATCCCAAAAAACCTGCGCATGCGCATCCCACAAAACCTGCGCATGCGCATCCCACAAAACTTCGCACGTGTTTTTACTCGACTAGCCTGCGGGATGCATCCTCTCGCACGTGTTTTTACTCGACTAGCCTGTGGGATGCATCCTCTCGCACGTGTTTTTGCTCGACTAGCCTGCGGGATGCATCCTCTCGCACGTGTTTTTACTCGACTAGCCTGCGGGATTCATCCTCTCGCACGTGTTTTTACTCGACTAGCCTGCGGGATGCATCCTCTCGCACGTGTTTTTACTCGACTAGCCTGCGGGATACATCCTCTCGCACGTGTTTTTACTCGACTAGCCTGCGGGATGCATCCTCTCGCACGTGTTTTTACTCGACTAGCCTGCGGGAAGCATCCTCTCGCACGTGTTTTTACTCGACTAGTCTGCGGGATGCATCCTCTCGCACGTGTTTTTGCTCGACTAGCCTGCGGGATGCATCCTCTCGCACGTGTTTTTGCTCGACTAGCCTGCGGGATGCATCCTCTCGCACGTGTATTTGCTCGACTAGCCTGCGGGATGCATCCTCTCGCACGTGTTTGTGCTCGACTAGCCTGCGGGATGCATCCTCTCGCACGTGTTTTTACTTGACTAGCCTGCGGGATGCATCCTCTCGCACGTGTTTTTGCTCGACTAGCCTGCGGGATGCATCCTCTCGCACGTGTTTTTGCTCGACTAGCCTGCGGGATGCATCCTCTCGCACGTGTTTTTACTCGACTAGCCATGCGCATCCCAAAAAACCTGCGCATGCGCATCCCAAAAAACCTGCGCATGCGCATCCCACAAAACCTGCGCATGCGCATCCCACAAAACTTCGCACGTGTTTTTACTCGACTAGCCTGCGGGATGCATCCTCTCGCACGTGTTTTTACTCGACTAGCCTGCGGGATGCATCCTCTCGCACGTGTTTTTGCTTGACTAGCCTGCGGGATGCATCCTCTCGCACGTGTTTTTGCTCGACTAGCCTGCGGGATGCATCCTCTCGCACGTGTATTTGCTCGACTAGCCTGCGGGATGCATCCTCTCGCACGTGTTTGTGCTCGACTAGCCTGCGGGATGCATCCTCTCGCACGTGTTTTTACTTGACTAGCCTGCGGGATGCATCCTCTCGCACGTGTTTTTGCTCGACTAGCCTGCGGGATGCATCCTCTCGCACGTGTTTTTGCTCGACTAGCCTGCGGGATGCATCCTCTCGCACGTGTTTTTACTCGACTAGAATGCGGGGTGCATCCTCTCGCACGTGTTTTTGCTCGACTAGCCTGCGGGATGCATCCTCTCGCACGTGTTTTTGCTCGACTAGCCTGCGGGATGCATCCTCTCGCACGTGTTTTTGCTCGACTAGCCTGTGGGATGCATCCTCTCGCACGTGTTTTTACTCGACTAGCCATGCGCATCCCAAAAAACCTGCGCATGCGCATCCCAAAAAACCTGCGCATGCGCATCCCACAAAACCTGCGCATGCGCATCCCACAAAACTTCGCACGTGTTTTTGCTCGACTAGCCTGCAGGATTCATCCTCTCGCACGTGTTTTTACTCGACTAGCCTGCGGGATGAATCCTCTCGCACGTGTTTTTACTCGACTAGCCTGCGGGATGCATCCTCTCGCACGTGTTTTTACTTTGACTAGCCTGCGGGAAGCATCCTCTTGGACGTGTTTTTACTCGACTAGCCTGCGGGATGCATCCTCTCGCACGTGTTTTTACTCGACTAGCCTGCGGGATGCATCCTCTCGCACGTGTTTTTACTCGAGTAGCCTGCGAGATGCATCCTCCCGCACGTGTTTTTACTCGACTAGCCTGCGGGATGCATCCTCTCGCACGTGTTTTTGCTCGACTAGCCTGCGGGATGCATCCTCTCGCACGTGTTTTTGCTCGACTAGCCATGCGCATCCCAAAAAACCTGCGCATGCGCATCCCAAAAAACCTGCGCATGCGCATCCCACAAAACCTGCGCATGCGCATCCCACAAAACCTCGCACGTGTTTGTGCTCGAGTAGCCTGCGGGATGCATCCTCTCGCACGTGTTTTTACTCGACTAGCCTGCGGGATGCATCCTCTCGCACGTGTTTTTACTCGACTAGCCTGCGGGATGCATCCTCTCGCACGTGTTTTTACTCGACTAGCCTGCGGGAAGCATCCCCTCGCACGTGTTTTTACTCGACTAGTCTGCGGGATGCATCCTCTCGCACGTGTTTTTGCTCGACTAGCCTGCGGGATGCATCCTCTCGCACGTGTTTTTGCTCGACTAGCCTGCGGGATGCATCCTCTCGCACGTGTATTTGCTCGACTAGCCTGCGGGATGCATCCTCTCGCACGTGTTTGTGCTCGACAAGCCTGCGGGATGCATCCTCTCGCACGTGTTTTTGCTCGACTAGCCTGCGGGATGCATCCTCTCGCACGTGTTTTTGCTCGACTAGCCTGCGGGATGCATCCTCCCGCACGTGTTTTTGCTCGACTAGCCTGCGGGATGCATCCTCTCGCACGTGTTTTTACTCGACTAGCCTGCGGGATGCATCCTCTCGCACGAGTTTTTACTCGACTAGCCTGCGGGATGCATCCTCTCGAACGTGTTTTTGCTCGACTAGCCTGCGGGATGCATCCTCTCGCACGTGTTTTTACTCGACTAGCCTGCGGGATTCATCCTCTCGCACGTGTTTTTACTCGACTAGCCTGCGGGATGCATCCTCTCGCACGTGTTTTTGCTCGACTAGCCTGCAGGATTTATCCTCTCGCACGTGTTTTTACTCGACTAGCCTGCGGGATGCATCCTCTCGCACGTGTTTTTGCTCGACTAGCCTGCGGGATGCATCCTCTCGCACGTGTTTTTACTCGACTAGCCATGCGCATCCCAAAAAACCTGCGCATGCGCATCCCAAAAAACCTGCGCATGCGCATCCCAAAAAACCTGCGCATGCGCATCCCACAAAACCTGCGCATGCGCATCCCACAAAACTTCGCACGTGTTTTTACTCGACTAGCCTGCGGGATGCATCCTCTCGCTCGTGTTTTTACTCGACTAGCCTGTTGGATGCATCCTCTCGCACGTGTTTTTGCTCGACTAGCCTGCGGGATGCATCCTCTCGCACGTGTTTGTGCTCGACAAGCCTGCGGGATGCATCCTCTCGCACGTGTTTTTGCTCGACTAGCCTGCGGGATGCATCCTCTCGCACGTGGTTTTGCTCGACTAGCCTGCGGGATGCATCCTCCCGCACGTGTTTTTCCTCGACTAGCCTGCGGGATGCATCCTCTCGCACGTGTTTTTACTCGACTAGCCTGCGGGATTCATCCTCTCGCACGTGCTTTTACTCGACTAGCCTGCGGGATGCATCCTCTCGCACGTGTTTTTGCTCGACTAGCCTGCAGGATTCATCCTCTCGCACGTGTTTTTACTCGACTAGCCTGCGGGATGAATCCTCTCGCACGTGTTTTTGCTCGACTAGCCTGCGGGATGCATCCTCTCGCACGTGTTTTTGCTCGACTAGCCTGCGGGACGCATCCTCTCGCACGTGTTTTTACTCGACTAGCCTGCGGGATGCATCCTCTCGCACGTGTTTTTACTCGACTAGCCTGCGGGAAGCATCCTCTTGCACGTGTTTTTACTCGACTAGCCTGCGGGATGCATCCTCTCGCACGTGTTTTTACTCGACTAGCCTGCGGGAAGCATCCTCTCGCACGTGTTTTTACTCGACTAGTCTGCGGGAAGCATCCTCTCGCACGGGTTTTTGCTCGACTAGCCTGCGGGATGCATCCTCTCGCACGTGTTTTTGCTCGACTAGCCTGCGGGATGCATCCTCTCGCACGTGTTTTTGCTCGACTAGCCTGCGGGATGCATCCTCTCGCACGTGTTTTTGCTCGACTAGCCTGCGGGATGCATCCTCTCGCACGTGTTTTTGCTCGACTAGCCATGCGCATCCCAAAAAACCTGCGCATGCGCATCCCACAAAACCTCGCACGTGTTTTTACTCGACTAGCCTGCGGGATGCATCCTCTCGCACGTGTTTTTACTCGAGTAGCCTGCGAGATGCATCCTCCCGCACGTGTTTTTACTCGACTAGCCTGCGGGATGCATCCTCTCGCACGTGTTTTTGCTCGACTAGCCTGCGGGATGCATCCTCTCGCACGTGTTTTTGCTCGACTAGCCTGCGGGATGCATGCTCTCGCACGTGTTTTTGCTCGACTAGCCTGCGGGATGCATCCTCTCGCACGTGTTTTTGCTCGACTAGCCATGCGCATACCAAAAAACCTGCGCATGCGCATCCCAAAAAACCTGCGCATGCGCATCCCACAAAACCTCGCACGTGTTTGTGCTCGACTAGCCTGCGGGATGCATCCTCTCGCACGTGTTTTTACTCGACTAGCCTGCGGGATGCATCCTCTCGCACGTGTTTTTACTCGACTAGCCTGCAGGATGCATCCTCTCGCACGTGTTTTTACTCGACTAGCCTGCGGGAAGCATCCCCTCGCACGTGTTTTTACTCGACTAGTCTGCGGGATGCATCCTCTCGCACGTGTTTTTGCTCGACTAGCCTGCGGGATGCATCCTCTCGCACGTGTTTTTGCTCGACTAGCCTGCGGGATGCATCCTCTCGCACGTGTATTTGCTCGACTAGCCTGCGGGATGCATCCTCTCGCACGTGTTTGTGATCGACTAGCCTGCGGGATGCATCCTCTCGCACGTGTTTTTACTTGACTAGCCTTTGGGATGCATCCTCTCGCACGTGTTTTTACTCGACTAGCCTGCGGGATGCATCCTCTCGCACGTGTTTTTACTCGACTAGCCTGCGGGATGCATCCTCTCGCACGTGTTTTTACTCGACTAGCCTGCCGGAAGCATCCCCTCGCACGTGTTTTTACTCGACTAGTCTGCGGGATGCATCCTCTCGCACGTGTTTTTGCTCGACTAGCCTGCGGGATGCATCCTCTCGCACGTGTTTTTGCTCGACTAGCCTGCGGGATGCATCCTCTCGCACGTGTATTTGCTCGACTAGCCTGCGGGATGCATCCTCTCGCACGTGTTTGTGATCGACTAGCCTGCGGGATGCATCCTCTCGCACGTGTTTTTACTTGACTAGCCTGCGGGATGCATCCTCTCGCACGTGTTTTTGCTCGACTAGCCTGCGGGATGCATCCTCTCGCACGTGTTTTTGCTCGACTAGCCTGCGGGATGCATCCTCTGGCACATGTTTTTACTCGACTTGCCTGCGGGATGCATCCTCTCGCACGTGTTTTTGCTCGACTAGCCTGCGGGATGCATCCTCCCGCACGTGTTTTTGCTCGACTAGCCTGCGGGATGCATCCTCTCGCACGTGTTTTTGCTCGACTAGCCTGCGGGATGCATCCTCCCGCACGTGTTTTTGCTCGACTAGCCTGCGGGATGCATCCTCTCGCACGTGTTTTTACTCGACTAGCCTGCGGGATGCATCCTCTCGTACGTGTTTTTGCTCGACTAGCCTGCGGGATGCATCCTCTCGCACGTGTTTTTACTCGACTAGCCTGCGGGATTCATCCTCTCGCACGTGTTTTTACTCGACTAGCCTGCGGGATGCATCCTCTCGCACGTGTTTTTGCTCGACTAGCCTGCAGGATTTATCCTCTCGCACGTGTTTTTACTCGACTAGTCTGCGGGATGCATCCTCTCGCACGTGTTTTTGCTCGACTAGCCTGCGGGATTCATCCTCTCGCACGTGTTTTTACTCGACTAGCCTGCGGGATGCATCCTCTCGCACGTGTTTTTGCTCGACTAGCCTGCAGGATTTATCCTCTCGCACGTGTTTTTACTCGACTAGCCTGCGGGATGCATCCTCTCGCACGTGTTTTTGCTCGACTAGCCTGCGGGATGCATCCTCTCGCACGTGTTTTTACTCGACTAGCCTGCGGGATGCATCCTCCCGCACGTGTTTTTACTCGACTAGCCTGCGGGATGCATCCTCTCGCACGTGTTTTTGCTCGACTAGCCTGCGGGATGCATCCTCTCGCACGTGTTTTTGCTCGACTAGCCTGCGGGATGCATCCTCTCGCACGTGTTTTTGCTCGACTAGCCTGCGGGACGCATCCTCTCGCACGTGTTTTTACTCGACTAGCCTGCGGGATGCATCCTCTCGCACGTGTTTTTGCTCGACTAGCCTGCGGGATGCATCCTCTCGCACGTGTTTTTGCTCGACTACCCATGCGCATCCCAAAAAACCTGTGCATGCGCATCCCAAAAAACCTGCGCATGCGCATCCCACAAAACCTGCGCATGCGCATCCCACAAAACTTCGCACGTGTTTTTACTCGACTAGCCTGCGGGATGCATCCTCTCGCACGTGTTTTTACTCGACTAGCCTGCGGGATGCATCCTCTCGCACGTGTTTTTGCTCGACTAGCCTGCGGGATGCATCCTCTCGCACGTGTTTGTGCTCGACTAGCCTGCGGGATGCATCCTCTCGCACGTGTTCTACTTGACTAGCCTGCGGGATGCATCCTCTCGCACGTGTATTTGCTCGACTAGCCTGCGGGATGCATCCTCTCGCACGTGTTTGTGCTCGACTAGCCTGCGGGATGCATCCTCTCGCACGTGTTTTTACTTGACTAGCCTGCGGGATGCATCCTCTCGCACGTGTTTTTGCTCGACTAGCCTGAGGGATGCATCCTCTCGCACGTGTTTTTGCTCGACTAGCCTGCGGGATGCATCCTCTCGCACGTGTTTTTACTCGACTAGCCTGCGGGATGCATCCTCTCGCACGTGTTTTTACTGGACTAGCCTGCGGGAAGCATCCCCTCGCACGTGTTTTACTCGACTAGTCTGCGGGATGCATCCTCTCGCACGTGTTTTTGCTCGACTAGCCTGCGGGATGCATCCTCTCGCACGTGTTTTTGCTCGACTAGCCATGCGCGTCCCAAAAAACCTGCGCATGCGCATCCCAAAAAACCTGCGCATGCGCATCCCAAAAAACCTGCGCATGCGCATCCCAAAAAACCTGCGCATGCGCATCCCACAAAACCTCGCACGTGTTTTTACTCGACTAGCCTGCGGGATGCATCCTCTCGCACGTGTTTTTGCTCGACTAGCCTGCGGGATGCATCCTCTCGCACGTGTTTTTACTCGACTAGCCTGCGGGATGCATCCTCTCGCACGTGTTTTTGCTCGACTAGCCTGCGGGATGCATCCTCTCGCACGTGTTTTTGCTCGACTAGCCTGCGGGATGCATCCTCTCGCACGTGTTTTTGCTCGACTAGCCTGCGGGATGCATCCTCTCGCACGTGTTTTTGCTCGACTAGCCATGCGCATCCCAAAAAACCTGCGCATGCGCATCCCAAAAAACCTGCGCATGCGCATCCCACAAAACCTCGCACGTGTTTGTGCTCGACTAGCCTGCGGGATGCATCCTCTCGCACGTGTTTTTACTCGACTAGCCTGCGGGATGCATCCTCTCGCACGTGTTTTTACTCGACTAGCCTGCGGGATGCATCCTCTCGCACGTGTTTTTACTGGACTAGCCTGCGGGAAGCATCCCCTCGCACGTGTTTTTGCTCGACTAGCCTGCAGGATTTATCCTCTCGGACGTGTTTTTACTCGACTAGCCTGCGGGATGCATCCTCTCGCACGTGTTTTTGCTCGACTAGCCTGCGGGATGCATCTTCTCGCACGTGTTTTTACTCGACTAGCCTGCGGGATGCATCCTCCCGCACGTGTTTTTACTCGACTAGCCTGCGGGATGCATCCTCTCGCACGTGTTTTTGCTCGACTAGCCTGCGGGATGCATCCTCTCGCACGTGTTTTTGCTCGACTAGCCTGCGGGATGCATCCTCTCGCACGTGTTTTTGCTCGACTAGCCTGCGGGCCGCATCCGCTCGCACGTGTTTTTACTCGACTAGCCTGCGGGATGCATCCTCTCGCACGTGTTTTTACTCGACTAGCCTGCGGGATGCATCCTCTCGCACGTGTTTTTGCTCGACTAGCCTGCGGGATGCATCCTCTCGCACGTGTTTTTGCTCGACTAGCCTGCGGGATGCATCCTCTCGCACGTGTTTTTGCTCGACTAGCCTGCGGGATGCATCCTCTCGCACGTGTTTTTACTCGACTAGCCTGCGGGATGCATCCTCTCGCACGTGTTTTTGCTCGACTAGCCTGCGGGATGCATCCTCTCGCACGTGTTTTTGCTCGACTACCCATGCGCATCCCAAAAAACCTGTGCATGCGCATCCCTAAAAACCTGCGCATGCGCATCCCACAAAACCTGCGCATGCGCATCCCACAAAACTTCGCACGTGTTTTTACTCGACTAGCCTGCGGGATGCATCCTCTCGCACGTGTTTTTACTCGACTAGCCTGCGGGATGCATCCTCTCGCACGTGTTTTTGCTCGACTAGCCTGCGGGATGCATCCTCTCGCACGTGTTTGTGCTCGACTAGCCTGCGGGATGCATCCTCTCGCACGTGTTCTACTTGACTAGCCTGCGGGATGCATCCTCTCGCACGTGTATTTGCTCGACTAGCCTGCGGGATGCATCCTCTCGCACGTGTTTGTGCTCGACTAGCCTGCGGGATGCATCCTCTCGCACGTGTTTTTACTTGACTAGCCTGCGGGATGCATCCTCTCGCACGTGTTTTTGCTCGACTAGCCATGCGCATCCCAAAAAACCTGCGCATGCGCATCCCAAAAAACCTGCGCATGCGCATCCCACAAAACCTCGCACGTGTTTGTGCTCGACTAGCCTGCGGGATGCATCCTCTCGCACGTGTTTTTACTCGACTAGCCTGCGGGATGCATCCTCTCGCACGTGTTTTTACTCGACTAGCCTGCGGGATGCATCCTCTCGCACGTGTTTTTACTGGACTAGCCTGCGGGAAGCATACCCTCGCACGTGTTTTTACTCGACTAGTCTGCGGGATGCATCCTCTCGCACGTGTTTTTGCTCGACTAGCCTGCGGGATGCATCCTCTCGCACGTGTTTTTGCTCGACTAGCCTGCGGGATGCATCCTCTCGCACGTGTATTTGCTCGACTAGCCTGCGGGATGCATCCTCTCGCACGTGTTTGTGCTCGACTAGCCTGCGGGATGCATCCTCTCGCACGTGTTTTTACTTGACTAGCCTGCGGGATGCATCCTCTCGCACGTGTTTTTGCTCGACTAGCCTGCGGGATGCATCCTCTCGCACGTGTTTTTACTCGACTAGCCTGCGGGATGCATCCTCTCGCACGAGTTTTTACTCGACTAGCCTGCGGGATGCATCCTCTCGAACGTGTTTTTGCTCGACTAGCCTGCGGGATGCATCCTCTCGCACGTGTTTTTACTCGACTAGCCTGCGGGATTCATCCTCTCGCACGTGTTTTTACTCGACTAGCCTGCGGGATGCATCCTCTCGCACGTGTTTTTGCTCGACTAGCCTGCAGGATTTATCCTCTCGCACGTGTTTTTACTCGACTAGCCTGCGGGATGCATCCTCTCGCACGTGTTTTTGCTCGACTAGCCTGCGGGATTCATCCTCTCGCACGTGTTTTTACTCGACTAGCCTGCGGGATGCATCCTCTCGCACGTGTTTTTGCTCGACTAGCCTGCAGGATTTATCCTCTCGCACGTGTTTTTACTCGACTAGACTGCGGGATGCATCCTCTCGCACGTGTTTTTGCTCGACTAGCCTGCGGGATGCATCCTCTCGCACGTGTTTTTACTCGACTAGCCTGCGGGATGCATCCTCCCGCACGTGTTTTTACTCGACTAGCCTGCGGGATGCATCCTCTCGCACGTGTTTTTGCTCGACTAGCCTGCGGGATGCATCCTCTCGCACGTGTTTTTGCTCGACTAGCCTGCGGGATGCATCCTCTCGCACGTGTTTTTGCTCGAATAGCCTGCGGGACGCATCCTCTCGCACGTGTTTTTACTCGACTAGCCTGCGGGATGCATCCTCTCGCACGTGTTTTTACTCGACTAGCCTTCGGGTTGCATCCTCTCGCACGTGTTTTTGCTCGACTAGCCTGCGGGATGCATCCTCTTGCACGTGTTTTTGCTCGACTAGCCTGCGGGATGCATCCTCTCGCACGTGTTTTTGCTCGACTAGCCTGCGGGATGCATCCTCTCGCACGTGTTTTTACTCGACTAGCCTGCGGGATGCATCCTCTCGCACGTGTTTTTGCTCGACTAGCCTGCGGGATGCATCCTCTCGCACGTGTTTTTGCTCGACTACCCATGCGCATCCCAAAAAACCTGTGCATGCGCATCCCAAAAAACCTGCTTATGCGCATCCCACACAACCTGCGCATGCGCATCCCACAAAACTTAGCACGTGTTTTTACTCGACTAGCCTGCGGGATGCATCGTCTCGCACGTGTTTTTACTCGACTAGCCTGCGGCATGCATCCTCTCGCACGTGTTTTTGCTCGACTAGCCTGCGGGATGCATCCTCTCGCACGTGTTTGTGCTCGACTAGCCTGCGGGATGCATCCTCTCGCACGTGTTCTACTTGACTAGCCTGCGGGATGCATCCTCTCGCACGTGTATTTGCTCGACTAGCCTGCGGGATGCATCCTCTCGCACGTGTTTTTGCTCGACTAGCCTGCGGGATGCATCCTCTCGCACGTGTTTTTACTCGACTAGCCTGCGGGATGCATCCTCTCGCACGTGTTTTTGCTCGACTAGCCTGCGGGATGCATCCTCTCGCACGTGTTTTTACTCGACTAGCCTGCGGGATGCATCCTCTCGCACGTGTTTTTGCTCGACTAGCCTGCGGGATGCATCCTCTTGCACGTGTTTTTGCTCGACTAGCCTGCGGGATGCATCCTCTCGCACGTGTTTTTGCTCGACTAGCCTGCGGGATGCATCCTCTCGCACGTGTTTTTACTCGACTAGCCTGCGGGATGCATCCTCTCGCACGTGTTTTTGCTCGACTAGCCTGCGGGATGCATCCTCTCGCACGTGTTTTTGCTCGACTACCCATGCGCATCCCAAAAAACCTGTGCATGCGCATCCCAAAAAACCTGCTTATGCGCATCCCACAAAACCTGCGCATGCGCATCCCACAAAACTTAGCACGTGTTTTTGCTCGACTAGCCTGCGGGATGCATCCTCTCGCACGTGTTTTTACTCGACTAGCCTGCAGGATGCATCCTCTCGCACGAGTTTTTACTCGACTAGCCTGCGGGATGCATCCTCTCGCACGTGTTTTTGCTCGACTAGCCTGCGGGATGCATCCTCTCGCACGTGTTTTTACTCGACTAGCCTGCGGGATGCATCCTCTCGCACGTGTTTTTGCTCGACTAGCCTGCAGGATGCATCCTCTCGCACGAGTTTTTACTCGACTAGCCTGCGGGATGCATCCTCTCGCACGTGTTTTTGCTCGACTAGCCTGCGGGATGCATCCTCTCGCACGTGTTTTTGCTCGACTACCCATGCGCATCCCAAAAAACCTGTGCATGCGCATCCCAAAAAACCTGCTTATGCGCATCCCAAAAAACCTGCGCACGCGCATCCCACAAAACTTCGCACGTGTTTTTACTCGACTAGCCTGCGGGATGCATCGTCTCGCACGTGTTTTTACTCGACTAGCCTGCGGGATGCATCCTCTCGCACGTGTTTTTGCTCGACTAGCCTGCGGGATGCATCCTCTCGCACGTGTTTGTGCTCGACTAGCCTGCGGGATGCATCCTCTCGCACGTGTTCTACTTGACTAGCCTGCGGGATGCATCCTCTCGCACGTGTATTTGCTCGACTAGCCTGCGGGATGCATCCTCTCGCACGTGTTTGTGCTCGACTAGCCTGCGGGATGCATCCTCTCGCACGTGTTTTTACTTGACTAGCCTGCGGGATGCATCCTCTCGCACGTGTTTTTGCTCGACTAGCCTGAGGGATGCATCCTCTCGCACGTGTTTTTGCTCGACTAGCCTGCGGGATGCATCCTCTCGCACGTGTTTTTACTCGACTAGCCTGCGGGATGCATCCTCTCGCACGTGTTTTTGCTCGACTAGCCTGCGGGATGCATCCTCTCGCACGTGTTTTTGCTCGACTAGCCATGCGCGTCCCAAAAAACCTGCGCATGCGCATCCCACAAAACCTCGCACGTGTTTTTACTCGACTAGCCTGCGGGATGCATCCTCTCGCACGTGTTTTTACTCGACTAGCCTGCGGGATGCATCCTCTCGCACGTGTTTTTACTCGACTAGCCTGCAGGATGCATCCTCTCGCACGAGTTTTTACTCGACTAGCCTGCGGGATGCATCCTCTCGCACGTGTTTTTGCTCGACTAGCCTGCGGGATGCATCCTCTCGCACGTGTTTTTGCTCGACTACCCATGCGCATCCCAAAAAACCTGTGCATGCGCATCCCAAAAAACCTGCTTATGCCCTTCCCACAAAACCTGCGCATGCGCATCCCACAAAACTTCGCACGTGTTTTTACTCGACTAGCCTGCGGGATGCATCGTCTCGCACGTGTTTTTACTCGACTAGCCTGCGGGATGCATCCTCTCGCACGTGTTTTTGCTCGACTAGCCTGCGGGATGCATCCTCTCGCACGTGTTTGTGCTCGACTAGCCTGCGGGATGCATCCTCTCGCACGTGTTCTACTTGACTAGCCTGCGGGATGCATCCTCTCGCACGTGTATTTGCTCGACTAGCCTGCGGGATGCATCCTCTCGCACGTGTTTGTGCTCGACTAGCCTGCGGGATGCATCCTCTCGCACGTGTTTTTACTTGACTAGCCTGCGGGATGCATCCTCTCGCACGTGTTTTTGCTCGACTAGCCTGAGGGATGCATCCTCTCGCACGTGTTTTTGCTCGACTAGCCTGCGGGATGCATCCTCTCGCACGTGTTTTTGCTCGACTAGCCTGCGGGATGCATCCTCTCGCACGTGTTTTTGCTCGACTAGCCTGCGGGACGCATCCTCTCGCACGTGTTTTTACTCGACTAGCCTGCGGGATGCATCCTCTCGCACGTGTTTTTACTCGACTAGCCTGCGGGATGCATCCTCTCGCACGTGTTTTTGCTCGACTAGCCTGCGGGATGCATCCTCTTGCACGTGTTTTTGCTCGACTAGCCTGCGGGATGCATCCTCTCGCACGTGTTTTTGCTCGACTAGCCTGCGGGATGCATCCTCTCGCACGTGTTTTTACTCGACTAGCCTGCGGGATGCATCCTCTCGCACGTGTTTTTGCTCGACTAGCCTGCGGGATGCATCCTCTCGCACGTGTTTTTGCTCGACTACCCATGCGCATCCCAAAAAACCTGTGCATGCGCATCCCAAAAAACCTGCTTATGCGCATCCCACAAAACCTGCGCATGCGCATCCCACAAAACTTCGCACGTGTTTTTACTCGACTAGCCTGCGGGATGCATCGTCTCGCACGTGTTTTTACTCGACTAGCCTGCGGGATGCATCCTCTCGCACGTGTTTTTGCTCGACTAGCCTGCGGGATGCATCCTCTCGCACGTGTTTGTGCTCGACTAGCCTGCGGGATGCATCCTCTCGCACGTGTTCTACTTGACTAGCCTGCGGGATGCATCCTCTCGCACGTGTATTTGCTCGACTAGCCTGCGGGATGCATCCTCTCGCACGTGTTTGTGCTCGACTAGCCTGCGGGATGCATCCTCTCGCACGTGTTTTTACTTGACTAGCCTGCGGGATGCATCCTCTCGCACGTGTTTTTGCTCGACTAGCCTGAGGGATGCATCCTCTCGCACGTGTTTTTGCTCGACTAGCCTGCGGGATGCATCCTCTCGCACGTGTTTTTACTCGACTAGCCTGCGGGATGCATCCTCTCGCACGTGTTTTTGCTCGACTAGCCTGCGGGATGCATCCTCTCGCACGTGTTTTTGCTCGACTAGCCATGCGCGTCCCAAAAAACCTGCGCATGCGCATCCCACAAAACCTCGCACGTGTTTTTACTCGACTAGCCTGCGGGATGCATCCTCTCGCACGTGTTTTTACTCGACTAGCCTGCGGGATGCATCCTCTCGCACGTGTTTTTACTCGACTAGCCTGCAGGATGCATCCTCTCGCACGAGTTTTTACTCGACTAGCCTGCGGGATGCATCCTCTCGCACGTGTTTTTGCTCGACTAGCCTGCGGGATGCATCCTCTCGCACGTGTTTTTGCTCGACTACCCATGCGCATCCCAAAAAACCTGTGCATGCGCATCCCAAAAAACCTGCTTATGCGCATCCCACAAAACCTGCGCATGCGCATCCCACAAAACTTCGCACGTGTTTTTACTCGACTAGCCTGAGGGATGCATCCTCTCGCACGTGTTTTTGCTCGACTAGCCTGAGGGATGCATCCTCTCGCACGTGTTTTTGCTCGACTAGCCTGCGGGATGCATCCTCTCGCACGTGTTTTTACTCGACTAGCCTGCGGGATGCATCCTCTCGCACGTGTTTTTGCTCGACTAGCCTGCGGGATGCATCCTCTCGCACGTGTTTTTGCTCGACTAGCCATGCGCGTCCCAAAAAACCTGCGCATGCGCATCCCAAAAAACCTGCGCATGCGCATCCCACAAAACCTCGCACGTGTTTTTGCTCGACTAGCCTGCGGGATGCATCCTCCCGCACGTGTTTTTGCTCGACTAGCCTGCGGGATGCATCCTCTCGCACGTGTTTTTACTCGACTAGCCTGCGGGATGCATCCTCTCGCACGAGTTTTTACTCGACTAGCCTGCGGGATGCATCCTCTCGAACGTGTTTTTGCTCGACTAGCCTGCGGGATGCATCCTCTCGCACGTGTTTTTACTCGACTAGCCCGCGGGATTCATCCTCTCGCACGTGTTTTTACTCGACTAGCCTGCGGGATGCATCCTCTCGCACGTGTTTTTGCTCGACTAGCCTGCAGGATTTATCCTCTCGCACGTGTTTTTACTCGACTAGCCTGCGGGATGCATCCTCTCGCACGTGTTTTTGCTCGACTAGCCTGCGGGATGCATCCTCTCGCACATGTTTTTACTCGACTAGCCTGCGGGATGCATCCTCTCGCACGTGTTTTTGCTCGACTAGCCTGCGGGATGCATCCTCTCGCACGTGTTTTTGCTCGACTAGCCTGCGGGATGCATCCTCTCGCACGTGTTTTTGCTCGACTAGCCTGCGGGATGCATCCTCTCGCACGTGTTTTTACTCGACTAGCCTGCGGGATGCATCCTCTCGCACGTGTTTTTACTCGACTAGCCTGCGGGAAGCATCCTCTCGCACGTGTTTTTGCTCGACTAGCCTGCGGGATGCATCCTCTCGCACATGTTTTTACTCGACTAGCCTGCGGGATGCATCGTCTCGCACGTGTTTTTACTCGACTAGCCTGCGGGATGCATCCTCTCGCACGTGTTTTTGCTCGACTAGCCTGCGGGATGCATCCTCTCGCACGTGTTTGTGCTCGACTAGCCTGCGGGATGCATCCTCTCGCACGTGTTCTACTTGACTAGCCTGCGGGATGCATCCTCTCGCACGTGTATTTGCTCGACTAGCCTGCGGGATGCATCCTCTCGCACGTGTTTGTGCTCGACTAGCCTGCGGGATGCATCCTCTCGCACGTGTTTTTACTTGACTAGCCTGCGGGATGCATCCTCTCGCACGTGTTTTTGCTCGACTAGCCTGAGGGATGCATCCTCTCGCACGTGTTTTTGCTCGACTAGCCTGCGGGATGCATCCTCTCGCACGTGTTTTTACTCGACTAGCCTGCGGGATGCATCCTCTCGCACGTGTTTTTGCTCGACTAGCCTGCGGGATGCATCCTCTCGCACGTGTTTTTGCTCGACTAGCCATGCGCGTCCCAAAAAACCTGCGCATGCGCATCCCACAAAACCTCGCACGTGTTTTTACTCGACTAGCCTGCGGGATGCATCCTCTCGCACGTGTTTTTACTCGACTAGCCTGCGGGATGCATCCTCTCGCACGTGTTTTTACTCGACTAGCCTGCAGGATGCATCCTCTCGCACGAGTTTTTACTCGACTAGCCTGCGGGATGCATCCTCTCGCACGTGTTTTTGCTCGACTAGCCTGCGGGATGCATCCTCTCGCACGTGTTTTTGCTCGACTACCCATGCGCATCCCAAAAAACCTGTGCATGCGCATCCCAAAAAACCTGCTTATGCGCATCCCACAAAACCTGCGCATGCGCATCCCACAAAACTTCGCACGTGTTTTTACTCGACTAGCCTGAGGGATGCATCCTCTCGCACGTGTTTTTGCTCGACTAGCCTGAGGGATGCATCCTCTCGCACGTGTTTTTGCTCGACTAGCCTGCGGGATGCATCCTCTCGCACGTGTTTTTACTCGACTAGCCTGCGGGATGCATCCTCTCGCACGTGTTTTTGCTCGACTAGCCTGCGGGATGCATCCTCTCGCACGTGTTTTTGCTCGACTAGCCATGCGCGTCCCAAAAAACCTGCGCATGCGCATCCCAAAAAACCTGCGCATGCGCATCCCACAAAACCTCGCACGTGTTTTTGCTCGACTAGCCTGCGGGATGCATCCTCTCGCACGTGTTTTTACTCGACTAGCCTGCGGGATGCATCCTCTCGCACGTGTTTTTACTCGACTAGCCTGCAGGATGCATCCTCTCGCACGAGTTTTTACTCGACTAGCCTGCGGGATGCATCCTCTCGCACGTGTTTTTGCTCGACTAGCCTGCGGGATGCATCCTCTCGCACGTGTTTTTACTCGACTAGCCTGCGGGATGCATCCTCTCGCACGTGTTTTTACTCGACTAGCCTGCGGGATGCATCCTCTCGCACGTGTTTTTACTCGACTAGCCTGCGGGAAGCATCCCCTCGCACGTGTTTTTACTCGACTAGTCTGCGGGAGGCATCCTCTCGCACGTGTTTTTGCTCGACTAGCCTGCGGGATGCATCCTCTCGCACGTGTTTTTGCTCGACTAGCCTGCGGGATGCATCCTCTCGCACGTGTATTTGCTCGACTAGCCTGCGGGATGCATCCTCTCGCACGTGTTTGTGCTCGACTAGCCTGCGGGATGCATCCTCTCGCACGTGTTTTTACTTGACTAGCCTGCGGGATGCATCCTCTCGCACGTGTTTTTGCTCGACTAGCCTGCGGGATGCATCCTCTCGCACGTGTTTTTGCTCGACTAGCCTGCGGGATGCATCCTCTCGCACGTGTTTTTGCTCGACTAGCCTGCGGGATGCATCCTCTCGCACGTGTTTTTGCTCGACTAGCCATGCGCATCCCAAAAAACCTGCGCATGCGCATCCCACAAAACCTCGCACGTGTTTGTGCTCGACTAGCCTGCGGGATGCATCCTCTCGCACGTGTTTTTACTCGACTAGCCTGCGGGATGCATCCTCTCGCACGTGTTTTTACTCGACTAGCCTGCGGGATGCATCCTCTCGCACGTGTTTTTACTCGGCTAGCCTGCGGGAAGCATCCCCTCGCACGTGTTTTTACTCGACTAGTCTGCGGGATGCATCCTCTCGCACGTGTTTTTGCTCGACTAGCCTGCGGGATGCATCCTCTCGCACGCGTTTTTGCTCGACTAGCCTGCGGGATGCATCCTCTCGCACGTGTATTTGCTCGACTAGCCTGCGGGATGCATCCTCTCGCACGTGTTTGTGCTCGACTAGCCTGCGGGATGCATCCTCTCGCACGTGTTTTTACTTGACTAGCCTGCGGGATGCATCCTCTCGCACGTGTTTTTGCTCGTCTAGCCTGCGGGATGCATCCTCTCGCACGTGTTTTTGCTCGACTAGCCTGCGGGATGCATCCTCTCGCACATGTTTTTACTCGACTAGCCTGCGGGATGCATCCTCTCGCACGTGTTTTTGCTCGACTAGCCTGCGGGATGCATCCTCTCGCACGTGTTTTTGCTCGACTAGCCTGCGGGATGCATCCTCGCGCACGTGTTTTTGCTCGACTAGCCTGCGGGATGCATCCTCTCGCACGTGTTTTTGCTCGACTAGCCATGCGCATCCCAAAAAACCTGCGCATGCGCATCCCACAAAACCTGCGCATGCGCATCCCACAAAACCTCGCACGTGTTTGTGCTCGACTAGCCTGCGGGATGCATCCTCTCGCACGTGTTTTTACTCGACTAGCCTGCGGGATGCATCCTCTCGCACGTGTTTTTACTCGACTAGCCTGCGGGATGCATCCTCTCGCACGTGTATTTGCTCGACTAGCCTGCGGGGTGCATCCTCTCGCACGTGTTTGTGCTCGACTAGCCTGCGGGATGCATCCTCTCGCACGTGTTTTTACTTGACTAGCCTGCGGGATGCATCCTCTCGCACGTGTTTTTGCTCGACTAGCCTGCGGGATGCATCCTCTCGCACGTGTTTTTGCTCGACTAGCCTGCGGGATGCATCCTCTCGCACATGTTTTTACTCGACTAGCCTGCGGGATTCATCCTCTCGCACGTGTTTTTACTCGACTAGCCTGCGGGATGCATCCTCTCGCACGTGTTTTTGCTCGACTAGCCTGCAGGATTTATCCTCTCGCACGTGTTTTTACTCGACTAGCCTGCGGGATGCATCCTCTCGCACGTGTTTTTGCTCGACTAGCCTGCGGGATGCATCCTCTCGCACGTGTTTTTGCTCGACTAGCCTGCGGGATGCATCCTCTCGCACATGTTTTTACTCGACTAGCCTGCGGGATGCATCCTCTCGCACGTGTTTTTGCTCGACTAGCCTGCGGGATGCATCCTCTCGCACGTGTTTTTGCTCGACTAGCCTGCGGGATGCATCCTCTCGCACGTGTTTTTGCTCGACTAGCCTGCGGGATGCATCCTCCCGCACGTGTTTTTGCTCGACTAGCCTGCGGGATGCATCCTCTCGCACGTGTTTTTACTCGACTAGCCTGCGGGATGCATCCTCTCGCACGAGTTTTTACTCGACTAGCCTGCGGGATGCATCCTCTCGAACGTGTTTTTGCTCGACTAGCCTGCGGGATGCATCCTCTCGCACGTGTTTTTACTCGACTAGCCCGCGGGATTCATCCTCTCGCACGTGTTTTTACTCGACTAGCCTGCGGGATGCATCCTCTCGCACGTGTTTTTGCTCGACTAGCCTGCAGGATTTATCCTCTCGCACGTGTTTTTACTCGACTAGCCTGCGGGATGCATCCTCTCGCACGTGTTTTTGCTCGACTAGCCTGCGGGATGCATCCTCTCGCACATGTTTTTACTCGACTAGCCTGCGGGATGCATCCTCTCGCACGTGTTTTTGCTCGACTAGCCTGCGGGATGCATCCTCTCGCACGTGTTTTTGCTCGACTAGCCTGCGGGATGCATCCTCTCGCACGTGTTTTTGCTCGACTAGCCTGCGGGATGCATCCTCTCGCACGTGTTTTTACTCGACTAGCCTGCGGGATGCATCCTCTCGCACGTGTTTTTACTCGACTAGCCTGCGGGAAGCATCCTCTCGCACGTGTTTTTGCTCGACTAGCCTGCGGGATGCATCCTCTCGCACATGTTTTTACTCGACTAGCCTGCGGGATGCATCCTCTCGCACGTGTTTTTGCTCGACTAGCCTGCGGGATGCATCCTCTCGCACGTGTTTTTGCTCGACTAGCCTGCGGGATGCATCCTCTCGCACGTGTTTTTGCTCGACTAGCCTGCGGGATGCATCCTCCCGCACGTGTTTTTGCTCGACTAGCCTGCGGGATGCATCCTCTCGCACGTGTTTTTACTCGACTAGCCTGCGGGATGCATCCTCTCGCACGAGTTTTTACTCGACTAGCCTGCGGGATGCATCCTCTCGAACGTGTTTTTGCTCGACTAGCCTGCGGGATGCATCCTCTCGCACGTGTTTTTACTCGACTAGCCCGCGGGATTCATCCTCTCGCACGTGTTTTTACTCGACTAGCCTGCGGGATGCATCCTCTCGCACGTGTTTTTGCTCGACTAGCCTGCAGGATTTATCCTCTCGCACGTGTTTTTACTCGACTAGCCTGCGGGATGCATCCTCTCGCACGTGTTTTTGCTCGACTAGCCTGCGGGATGCATCCTCTCGCACATGTTTTTACTCGACTAGCCTGCGGGATGCATCCTCTCGCACGTGTTTTTGCTCGACTAGCCTGCGGGATGCATCCTCTCGCACGTGTTTTTGCTCGACTAGCCTGCGGGATGCATCCTCTCGCACGTGTTTTTGCTCGACTAGCCTGCGGGATGCATCCTCCCGCACGTGTTTTTGCTCGACTAGCCTGCGGGATGCATCCTCTCGCACGTGTTTTTACTCGACTAGCCTGCGGGATGCATCCTCTCGCACGAGTTTTTACTCGACTAGCCTGCGGGATGCATCCTCTCGAACGTGTTTTTGCTCGACTAGCCTGCGGGATGCATCCTCTCGCACGTGTTTTTACTCGACTAGCCTGCGGGATTCATCCTCTCGCACGTGTTTTTACTCGACTAGCCTGCGGGATGCATCCTCTCGCACGTGTTTTTGCTCGACTAGCCTGCAGGATTTATCCTCTCGCACGTGTTTTTACTCGACTAGCCTGCGGGATGCATCCTCTCGCACGTGTTTTTGCTCGACTAGCCTGCGGGATGCATCCTCTCGCACGTGTTTTTGCTCGACTAGCCTGCGGGATGCATCCTCTCGCACGTGTTTTTGCTCGACTAGCCATGCGCATCCCAAAAAACCTGCGCATGCGCATCCCAAAATACCTGCGCATGCGCATCCCACAAAACCTCGCACGTGTTTGTGCTCGACTAGCCTGCGGGATGCATCCTCTCGCACGTGTTTTTACTCGACTAGCCTGCGGGATGCATCCTCTCGCACGTGTTTTTACTCGACTAGCCTGCGGGATGCATCCTCTCGCACGTGTTTTTACTCGACTAGCCTGCGGGAAGCATCCCCTCGCACGTGTTTTTACTCGACTAGTCTGCGGGATGCATCCTCTCGCACGTGTTTTTGCTCGACTAGCCTGCGGGATGCATCCTCTCGCACGTGTTTTTGCTCGACTAGCCTGCGGGATGCATCCTCTCGCACGTGTTTTTGCTCGACTAGCCTGCGGGATGCATCCTCTCGCACGTGTTTTTGCTCGACTAGCCATGCGCATCCCAAAAAACCTGCGCATGCGCATCCCACAAAACCTCGCACGTGTTTGTGCTCGACTAGCCTGCGGGATGCATCCTCTCGCACGTGTTTTTACTCGACTAGCCTGCGGGATGCATCCTCTCGCACGTGTTTTTACTCGACTAGCCTGCGGGATGCATCCTCTCGCACGTGTTTTTACTCGGCTAGCCTGCGGGAAGCATCCCCTCGCACGTGTTTTTACTCGACTAGTCTGCGGGATGCATCCTCTCGCACGTGTTTTTGCTCGACTAGCCTGCGGGATGCATCCTCTCGCACGTGTTTTTGCTCGACTAGCCTGCGGGATGCATCCTCTCGCACGTGTATTTGCTCGACTAGCCTGCGGGATGCATCCTCTCGCACGTGTTTTTACTTGACTAGCCTGCGGGATGCATCCTCTCGCACGTGTTTTTGCTCGTCTAGCCTGCGGGATGCATCCTCTCGCACGTGTTTTTGCTCGACTAGCCTGCGGGATGCATCCTCTCGCACATGTTTTTACTCGACTAGCCTGCGGGATGCATCCTCTCGCACGTGTTTTTGCTCGACTAGCCTGCGGGATGCATCCTCTCGCACGTGTTTTTGCTCGACTAGCCTGCGGGATGCATCCTCTCGCACGTGTTTTTGCTCGACTAGCCTGCGGGATGCATCCTCTCGCACGTGTTTTTGCTCGACTAGCCATGCGCATCCCAAAAAACCTGCGCATGCGCATCCCACAAAACCTCGCACGTGTTTGTGCTCGACTAGCCTGCGGGATGCATCCTCTCTCACGTGTTTTTACTCGACTAGCCTGCGGGATGCATCCTCTCGCACGTGTTTTTACTCGACTAGCCTGCGGGATGCATCCTCTCGCACGTGTATTTGCTCGACTAGCCTGCGGGGTGCATCCTCTCGCACGTGTTTGTGCTCGACTAGCCTGCGGGATGCATCCTCTCGCACGTGTTTTTACTTGACTAGCCTGCGGGATGCATCCTCTCGCACGTGTTTTTGCTCGACTAGCCTGCGGGATGCATCCTCTCGCACGTGTTTTTGCTCGACTAGCCTGCGGGTGCATCCTCTCGCACATGTTTTTACTCGACTAGCCTGCGGGTTGCATCCTCTCGCACGTGTTTTTGCTCGACTAGCCTGCGGGATGCATCCTCTCGCACGTGTTTTTGCTCGACTAGCCTGCGGGATGCATCCTCTCGCACGTGTTTTTGCTCGACTAGCATGCGGGATGCATCCTCCCGCACGTGTTTTTGCTCGACTAGCCTGCGGGATGCATCCTCTCGCACGTGTTTTTACTCGACTAGCCTGCGGGATGCATCCTCTCGCACGAGTTTTTACTCGACTAGCCTGCGGGATGCATCCTCTCGAACGTGTTTTTGCTCGACTAGCCTGCGGGATGCATCCTCTCGCACGTGTTTTTACTCGACTAGCCTGCGGGATTCATCCTCTCGCACGTGTTTTTACTCGACTAGCCTGCGGGATGCATCCTCTCGCACGTGTTTTTGCTCGACTACCCATGCGCATCCCAAAAAACCTGTGCATGCGCATCCCAAAAAACCTGCGCATGCGCATCCCACAAAACCTGCGCATGCGCATCCCACAAAACTTCGCACGTGTTTTTACTCGACTAGCCTGCGGGATGCATCCTCTCGCACGTGTTTTTACTCGACAAGCCTGCGGGATGCATCCTCTCGCACGTGTTTTTGCTCGACTAGCCTGCGGGATGCATCCTCTCGCACGTGTTTGTGCTCGACTAGCCTGCGGGATGCATCCTCTCGCACGTGTTCTACTTGACTAGCCTGCGGGATGCATCCTCTCGCACGTGTATTTGCTCGACTAGCCTGCGGGATGCATCCTCTCGCACGTGTTTTTGCTCGACTAGCCATGCGCGTCCCAAAAAACCTGCGCATGCGCATCCCAAAAAACCTGCGCATGCGCATCCCAAAAAAAACCTGCGCATGCGCATCCCACAAAACCTCGCACGTGTTTTTACTCGACTAGCCTGCGGGATGCATCCTCTCGCACGTGTTTTTACTCGACTAGCCTGCGGGATGCATCCTCTCGCACGTGTTTTTGCTCGACTAGCCTGCGGGATGCATCCTCTCGCACGTGTTTCGCTCGACTAGCCTGCGGGATGCATCCTCTCGCACGTGTTTTTGCTCGACTAGCCTGCGGGATGCATCCTCTCGCACGTGTTTTTGCTCGACTAGCCTGCGGGATGCATCCTCTCGCACGTGTTTTTGCTCGACTAGCCATGCGCATCCCAAAAAACCTGCACATGCGCATCCCAAAAAACCTGCGCATGCGCATCCCACAAAACCTCGCACGTGTTTGTGCTCGACTAGCCTGCGGGATGCATCCTCTCGCACGTGTTTTTACTCGACTAGCCTGCGGGATGCATCCTCTCGCACGTGTTTTTACTCGACTAGCCTGCGGGATGCATCCTCTCGCACGTGTTTTTACTCGACTAGCCTGCGGGATGCATCCTCTCGCACGTGTTTTTACTGGACTAGCCTGCGGGAAGCATCCCCTCGCACGTGTTTTTGCTCGACTAGCCTGCAGGATTTATCCTCTCGGACGTGTTTTTACTCGACTAGCCTGCGGGATGCATCCTCTCGCACGTGTTTTTGCTCGACTAGCCTGCGGGATGCATCCTCTCGCACGTGTTTTTGCTCGACTAGCCTGCGGGATGCATCCTCTCGCACGTGTTTTTGCTCGACTAGCCATGCGCATCCCAAAAAACCTGCACATGCGCATCCCAAAAAACCTGCGCATGCGCATCCCACAAAACCTCGCACGTGTTTGTGCTCGACTAGCCTGCGGGATGCATCCTCTCGCACGTGTTTTTACTCGACTAGCCTGCGGGATGCATCCTCTCGCACGTGTTTTTACTCGACTAGCCTGCGGGATGCATCCTCTCGCACGTGTTTGTGCTCGACTAGCCTGCGGGATGCATCCTCTCGCACGTGTTCTACTTGACTAGCCTGCGGGATGCATCCTCTCGCACGTGTATTTGCTCGACTAGCCTGCGGGATGCATCCTCTCGCACGTGTTTGTGCTCGACTAGCCTGCGGGATGCATCCTCTCGCACGTGTTTTTACTTGACTAGCCTGCGGGATGCATCCTCTCGCACGTGTTTTTGCTCGACTAGCCTGAGGGATGCATCCTCTCGCACGTGTTTTTGCTCGACTAGCCTGCGGGATGCATCCTGTCGCACGTGTTTTTACTCGACTAGCCTTGCAGGATGCATCCTCTCGCACGAGTTTTTACTCGACTAGCCTGTGGGATGCATCCTCTCGCACGTGTTTTTGCTCGACTAGCCTGCGGGATGCATCCTCTCGCACGTGTTTTTACTCGACTAGCCTGCGGGATGCATCCTCTCGCACGTGTTTTTGCTCGACTAGCCTGCAGGATGCATCCTCTCGCACGAGTTTTTACTCGACTAGCCTGCGGGATGCATCCTCTCGCACGTGTTTTTGCTCGACTAGCCTGCGGGATGCATCCTCTCGCACGTGTTTTTACTCGACTAGCCTGCGGGATGCATCCTCTCGCACGTGTTTTTGCTCGACTAGCCTGCGGGATGCATCCTCTCGCACGTGTTTTTGCTCGACTAGCCTGCGGGATGCATCCTCTCGCACGTGTTTTTGCTCGACTAGCCATGCGCATCCCAAAAAACCTGCGCATGCGCATCCCAAAAAACCTGCGCACGCGCATCCCACAAAACCTCGCACGTGTTTGTGCTCGACTAGCCTGCGGGATGCATCCTCTCGCACGTGTTTTTACTCGACTAGCCTGCGGGATGCATCCTCTCGCACGTGTTTTTACTCGACTAGCCTGCGGGATGCATCCTCTCGCACGTGTTTTTACTCGACTAGCCTGCGGGAAGCATCCCCTCGCACGTGTTTTTACTCGACTAGTCTGCGGGATGCATCCTCTCGCACGTGTTTTTGCTCGACTAGCCTGCGGGATGCATCCTCTCGCACGTGTTTTTGCTCGACTAGCCTGCGGGATGCATCCTCTCGCACGTGTATTTGCTCGACTAGCCTGCGGGATGCATCCTCTCGCACGTGTTTGTGCTCGACTAGCCTGCGGGATGCATCCTCTCGCACGTGTTTTTACTTGACTAGCCTGCGGGATGCATCCTCTCGCACGTGTTTTTGCTCGACTAGGCTGCGGGATGCATCCTCTCGCACGTGTTTTTGCTCGTCTAGCCTGCGGGATGCATCCTCTCGCATGTGTTTTTGCTCGACTAGCCTGCGGGATGCATCCTCTCGCACATGTTTTTACTCGACTAGCCTGCGGGATGCATCCTCTCGCACGTGTTTTTGCTCGACTAGCCTGCGGGATGCATCCTCTCGCACGTGTTTTTGCTCGACTAGCCTGCGGGATGCATCCTCTCGCACGTGTTTTTGCTCGACTAGCCTGCGGGATGCATCCTCTCGCACGTGTTTTTGCTCGACTAGCCATGCGCATCCCAAAAAACCTGCGCATGCGCATCCCAAAAAACCTGCGCATGCGCATCCCACAAAACCTGCGCATGCGCATCCCACAAAACCTCGCACGTGTTTGTGCTCGACTAGCCTGCGGGATGCATCCTCTCGCACGTGTTTTTACTCGACTAGCCTGCGGGATGCATCCTCTCGCACGTGTTTTTACTCGACTAGCCTGCGGGATGCATCCTCTCGCACGTGTTTTTACTCGACTAGCCTGCGGGAAGCATCCTCTCGCACGTGTTTTTACTCGACTAGCCTGCGGGATGCATCCTCTCGCACGTGTTTTTGCTCGACTAGCCTGCAGGATTTATCCTCTCGAACGTGTTTTTGCTCGACTAGCCTGCGGGATGCATCCTCTCGCACGTGTTTTTGCTCGACTAGCCTGCAGGATTTATCCTCTCGCACGTGTTTTTACTCGACTAGACTGCGGGATGCATCCTCTCGCACGTGTTTTTGCTCGACTAGCCTGCGGGATGCATCCTCTCGCACGTGTTTTTACTCGACTAGCCTGCGGGATGCATCCTCCCGCACGTGTTTTTACTCGACTAGCCTGCGGGATGCATCCTCTCGCACGTGTTTTTGCTCGACTAGCCTGCGGGATGCATCCTCTCGCACGTGTTTTTGCTCGACTAGCCTGCGGGATGCATCCTCTCGCACGTGTTTTTACTCGACTAGCCTGCGGGATGCATCCTCTCGCACGTGTTTTTGCTCGACTAGCCTGCGGGATGCATCCTCTCGCACGTGTTTTTGCTCGACTAGCCTGCGGGACGCATCCTCTCGCACGTGTTTTTACTCGACTAGCCTGCGGGATGCATCCTCTCGCACGTGTTTTTACTCGACTAGCCTGCGGGATGCATCCTCTCGCACGTGTTTTTGCTCGACTAGCCTGCGGGATGCATCCTCTTGCACGTGTTTTTGCTCGACTAGCCTGCGGGATGCATCCTCTCGCACGTGTTTTTGCTCGACTAGCCTGCGGGATGCATCCTCTCGCACGTGTTTTTACTCGACTAGCCTGCGGGATGCATCCTCTCGCACGTGTTTTTGCTCGACTAGCCTGCGGGATGCATCCTCTCGCACGTGTTTTTGCTCGACTACCCATGCGCATCCCAAAAAACCTGTGCATGCGCATCCCAAAAAACCTGCTTATGCGCATCCCACAAAACCTGCGCATGCGCATCCCACAAAACTTCGCACGTGTTTTTACTCGACTAGCCTGCGGGATGCATCGTCTCGCACGTGTTTTTACTCGACTAGCCTGCGGGATGCATCCTCTCGCACGTGTTTTTGCTCGACTAGCCTGCGGGATGCATCCTCTCGCACGTGTTTGTGCTCGACTAGCCTGCGGGATGCATCCTCTCGCACGTGTTCTACTTGACTAGCCTGCGGGATGCATCCTCTCGCACGTGTATTTGCTCGACTAGCCTGCGGGAAGCATCCTCTCGCACGTGTTTGTGCTCGACTAGCCTGCGGGATGCATCCTCTCGCACGTGTTTTTACTTGACTAGCCTGCGGGATGCATCCTCTCGCACGTGTTTTTGCTCGAATAGCCTGAGGGATGCATCCTCTCGCACGTGTTTTTGCTCGACTAGCCTGCGGGATGCATCCTCTCGCACGTGTTTTTACTCGACTAGCCTGCGGGATGCATCCTCTCGCACGTGTTTTTGCTCGACTAGCCTGCGGGATGCATCCTCTCGCACGTGTTTTTGCTCGACTAGCCATGCGCGTCCCAAAAAACCTGCGCACGTGTTTTTACTCGACTAGCCTGCGGGATGCATCCTCTCGCACGTGTTTTTACTCGACTAGCCTGCGGGATGCATCCTCTCGCACGTGTTTTTACTCGACTAGCCTGCAGGATGCATCCTCTCGCACGAGTTTTTACTCGACTAGCCTGCGGGATGCATCCTCTCGCACGTGTTTTTGCTCGACTAGCCTGCGGGATGCATCCTCTCGCACGTGTTTTTGCTCGACTACCCATGCGCATCCCAAAAAACCTGTGCATGCGCATCCCAAAAAACCTGCTTATGCGCATCCCACAAAACCTGCGCATGCGCATCCCACAAAACTTCGCACGTGTTTTTACTCGACTAGCCTGCGGGATGCATCGTCTCGCACGTGTTTTTACTCGACTAGCCTGCGGGATGCATCCTCTCGCACGTGTTTTTGCTCGACTAGCCTGCGGGATGCATCCTCTCGCACGTGTTTGTGCTCGACTAGCCTGCGGGATGCATCCTCTCGCACGTGTTCTACTTGACTAGCCTGCGGGATGCATCCTCTCGCACGTGTATTTGCTCGACTAGCCTGCGGGATGCATCCTCTCGCACGTGTTTGTGCTCGACTAGCCTGCGGGATGCATCCTCTCGCACGTGTTTTTACTTGACTAGCCTGCGGGATGCATCCTCTCGCACGTGTTTTTGCTCGACTAGCCTGAGGGATGCATCCTCTCGCACGTGTTTTTGCTCGACTAGCCTGCGGGATGCATCCTCTCGCACGTGTTTTTACTCGACTAGCCTGCGGGATGCATCCTCTCGCACGTGTTTTTGCTCGACTAGCCTGCGGGATGCATCCTCTCGCACGTGTTTTTGCTCGACTAGCCATGCGCGTCCCAAAAAACCTGCGCATGCGCATCCCAAAAAACCTGCGCATGCGCATCCCACAAAACCTCGCACGTGTTTTTACTCGACTAGCCTGCGGGATGCATCCTCTCGCACGTGTTTTTACTCGACTAGCCTGCGGGATGCATCCTCTCGCACGTGTTTTTACTCGACTAGCCTGCAGGATGCATCCTCTCGCACGAGTTTTTACTCGACTAGCCTGCGGGATGCATCCTCTCGCACGTGTTTTTGCTCGACTAGCCTGCGGGATGCATCCTCTCGCACGTGTTTTTACTCGACTAGCCTGCGGGATGCATCCTCTCGCACGTGTTTTTGCTCGACTAGCCTGCGGGATGCATCCTCTCGCACGTGTTTTTGCTCGACTAGCCTGCGGGATGCATCCTCTCGCACGTGTTTTTGCTCGACTAGCCTGCGGGATGCATCCTCTCGCACGTGTTTTTGCTCGACTAGCCATGCGCATCCCAAAAAACCTGCGCATGCGCATCCCACAAAACCTCGCACGTGTTTGTGCTCGACTAGCCTGCGGGATGCATCCTCTCGCACGTGTTTTTACTCGACTAGCCTGCGGGATGCATCCTCTCGCACGTGTTTTTGCTCGACTAGCCTGCGGGATGCATCCTCTCGCACGTGTTTTTGCTCGACTAGCCTGCGGGATGCATCCTCTCGCACGTGTATTTGCTCGACTAGCCTGCGGGATGCATCCTCTCGCACGTGTTTGTGCTCGACTAGCCTGCGGGATGCATCCTCTCGCACGTGTTTTTACTTGACTAGCCTGCGGGATGCATCCTCTCGCACGTGTTTTTGCTCGACTAGCCTGCGGGATGCATCCTCTCGCACGTGTTTTTGCTCGACTAGCCTGCGGGATGCATCCTCTCGCACGTGTTTTTGCTCGACTAGCCTGCGGGATGCATCCTCTCGCACGTGTTTTTGCTCGACTAGCCTGCGGGATGCATCCTCTCGCACGTGTTTTTGCTCGACTAGCCATGCGCATCCCAAAAAACCTGCGCATGCGCATCCCACAAAACCTCGCCCGTGTTTGTGCTCGACTAGCCTGCGGGATGCATCCTCTCGCTCGTGTTTTTACTCGACTAGCCTGCGGGATGCATCCTCTCGCACGTGTTTTTACTCGACTAGCCTGCGGGATGCATCCTCTCGCACGTGTTTTTACTCGACTAGCCTGCGGGAAGCATCCCCTCGCACGTGTTTTTACTCGACTAGTCTGCGGGATGCATCCTCTCGCACGTGTTTTTGCTCGACTAGCCTGCGGGATGCATCCTCTCGCACGTGTTTTTGCTCGACTAGCCTGCGGGATGCATCCTCTCGCACGTGTATTTGCTCGACTAGCCTGCGGGATGCATCCTCTCGCACGTGTTTGTGCTCGACTAGCCTGCGGGATGCATCCTCTCGCACGTGTTTTTACTTGACTAGCCTGCGGGATGCATCCTCTCGCACGCGTTTTTGCTCGTCTAGCCTGCGGGATGCATCCTCTCGCACGTGTTTTTGCTCGACTAGCCTGCGGGATGCATCCTCTCGCACATGTTTTTACTCGACTAGCCTGCGGGATGCATCCTCTCGCACGTGTTTTTGCTCGACTAGCCTGCGGGATGCATCCTCTCGCACGTGTTTTTGCTCGACTAGCCATGCGCATCCCAAAAAACCTGCGCATGCGCATCCCAAAAAACCTGCGCATGCGCATCCCACAAAACCTGCGCATGCGTATCCCACAAAACCTCGCACGTGTTTGTGCTCGACTAGCCTGCGGGATGCATCCTCTCGCACGTGTTTTTACTCGACTAGCCTGCGGGATGCATCCTCTCGCACGTGTTTTTACTCGACTAGCCTGCGGGATGCATCCTCTCGCACGTGTTTTTACTCGACTAGCCTGCGGGAAGCATCCCCTCGCACGTGTTTTTACTCGACTAGTCTGCGGGATGCATCCTCTCGCACGTGTTTTTGCTCGACTAGCCTGCGGGATGCATCCTCTCGCACGTGTTTTTGCTCGACTAGCCTGCGGGATGCATCCTCTCGCACGTGTATTTGCTCGAATAGCCTGCGGGATGCATCCTCTCGCACGTGTTTGTGCTCGACTAGCCTGCGGGATGCATCCTCTCGCACGTGTTTTTACTTGACTAGCCTGCGGGATGCATCCTCTCGCACGTGTTTTTGCTCGACTAGCCTGCGGGATGCATCCTCTCGCACGTGTTTTTGCTCGACTAGCCTGCGGGATGCATCCTCTCGCACATGTTTTTACTCGACTAGCCTGCGGGATGCATCCTCTCGCACGTGTTTTTGCTCGACTAGCCTGCGGGATGCATCCTCTCGCACGTGTTTTTGCTCGACTAGCCTGCGGGATGCATCCTCTCGCACGTGTTTTTGCTCGACTAGCCTGCGGGATGCATCCTCCCGCACGTGTTTTTGCTCGACTAGCCTGCGGGATGCATCCTCTCGCACGTGTTTTTACTCGACTAGCCTGCGGGATGCATCCTCTCGCACGAGTTTTTACTCGACTAGCCTGCGGGATGCATCCTCTCGAACGTGTTTTTGCTCGACTAGCCTGCGGGATGCATCCTCTCGCACGTGTTTTTACTCGACTAGCCTGCGGGATTCATCCTCTCGCACGTGTTTTTACTCGACTAGCCTGCGGGATGCATCCTCTCGCACGTGTTTTTGCTCGACTAGCCTGCAGGATTTATCCTCTCGCACGTGTTTTTACTCGACTAGCCTGCGGGATGCATCCTCTCGCACGTGTTTTTGCTCGACTAGCCTGCGGGATGCATCCTCTCGCACGTGTTTTTGCTCGACTAGCCTGCGGGATGCATCCTCCCGCACGTGTTTTTGCTCGACTAGCCATGCGCATCCCAAAAAACCTGCGCATGCGCATCCCAAAATACCTGCGCATGCGCATCCCACAAAACCTCGCACGTGTTTGTGCTCGACTAGCCTGCGGGATGCATCCTCTCGCACGTGTTTTTACTCGACTAGCCTGCGGGATGCATCCTCTCGCACGTGTTTTTACTCGACTAGCCTGCGGGAAGCATCCCCTCGCACGTGTTTTTACTCGACTAGTCTGCGGGATGCATCCTCTCGCACGTGTTTTTGCTCGACTAGCCTGCGGGATGCATCCTCTCGCACGTGTTTTTGCTCGACTAGCCTGCGGGATGCATCCTCTCGCACGTGTATTTGCTCGACTAGCCTGCGGGATGCATCCTCTCGCACGTGTTTGTGCTCGACTAGCCTGCGGGATGCATCCTCTCGCACGTGTTTTTACTTGACTAGCCTGCGGGATGCATCCTCTCGCACGTGTTTTTGCTCGACTAGCCTGCGGGATGCATCCTCTCGCACGTGTTTTTGCTCGACTAGCCTGCGGGATGCATCCTCTCGCACGTGTTTTTGCTCGACTAGCCTGCGGGATGCATCCTCTCGCACGTGTTTTTGCTCGACTAGCCTGCGGGATGCATCCTCTCGCACGTGTTTTTGCTCGACTAGCCATGCGCATCCCAAAAAACCTGCGCATGCGCATCCCACAAAACCTCGCACGTGTTTGTGCTCGACTAGCCTGCGGGATGCATCCTCTCGCACGTGTTTTTACTCGACTAGCCTGCGGGATGCATCCTCTCGCACGTGTTTTTACTCGACTAGCCTGCGGGATGCATCCTCTCGCACGTGTTTTTACTCGGCTAGCCTGCGGGAAGCATCCCCTCGCACGTGTTTTTACTCGACTAGTCTGCGGGATGCATCCTCTCGCACGTGTTTTTGCTCGACTAGCCTGCGGGATGCATCCTCTCGCACGTGTTTTTGCTCGACTAGCCTGCGGGATGCATCCTCTCGCACGTGTATTTGCTCGACTAGCCTGCGGGATGCATCCTCTCGCACGTGTTTGTGCTCGACTAGCCTGCGGGATGCATCCTCTCGCACGTGTTTTTACTTGACTAGCCTGCGGGATGCATCCTCTCGCACGTGTTTTTGCTCGACTAGCCTGCGGGATGCATCCTCTCGCACGTGTTTTTGCTCGACTAGCCTGCGGGATGCATCCTCTCGCACATGTTTTTACTCGACTAGCCTGCGGGATGCATCCTCTCGCACGTGTTTTTGCTCGACTAGCCTGCGGGATGCATCCTCTCGCACGTGTTTTTGCTCGACTAGCCTGCGGGATGCATCCTCTCGCACGTGTTTTTGCTCGACTAGCCTGCGGGATGCATCCTCTCGCACGTGTTTTTGCTCGACTAGCCATGCGCATCCCAAAAAACCTGCGCATGCGCATCCCACAAAACCTGCGCATGCGCATCCCACAAAACCTCGCACGTGTTTGTGCTCGACTAGCCTGCGGGATGCATCCTCTCGCACGTGTTTTTACTCGACTAGCCTGCGGGATGCATCCTCTCGCACGTGTTTTTACTCGACTAGCCTGCGGGATGCATCCTCTCGCACGTGTATTTGCTCGACTAGCCTGCGGGGTGCATCCTCTCGCACGTGTTTGTGCTCGACTAGCCTGCGGGATGCATCCTCTCGCACGTGTTTTTACTTGACTAGCCTGCGGGATGCATCCTCTCGCACGTGTTTTTGCTCGACTAGCCTGCGGGATGCATCCTCTCGCACGTGTTTTTGCTCGACTAGCCTGCGGGATGCATCCTCTCGCACATGTTTTTACTCGACTAGCCTGCGGGTTGCATCCTCTCGCACGTGTTTTTGCTCGACTAGCCTGCGGGATGCATCCTCTCGCACGTGTTTTTGCTCGACTAGCCTGCGGGATGCATCCTCTCGCACGTGTTTTTGCTCGACTAGCATGCGGGATGCATCCTCCCGCACGTGTTTTTGCTCGACTAGCCTGCGGGATGCATCCTCTCGCACGTGTTTTTACTCGACTAGCCTGCGGGATGCATCCTCTCGCACGAGTTTTTACTCGACTAGCCTGCGGGATGCATCCTCTCGAACGTGTTTTTGCTCGACTAGCCTGCGGGATGCATCCTCTCGCACGTGTTTTTGCTCGACTAGCATGCGGGATGCATCCTCTCGCACGTGTTTTTGCTCGACTAGCCTGCGGGATGCATCCTCTCGCACGTGTTTTTGCTCGACTAGCCTGCGGGATGCATCCTCTCGCACGTGTTTTTGCTCGACTAGCCTGCGGGATGCATCCTCTCGCACGTGTTTTGCTCGACTAGCCATGCGCATCCCAAAAAACCTGCGCATGCGCATCCCACAAAACCTCGCACGTGTTTTGTGCTCGACTAGCCTGCGGGATGCATCCTCTCGCACGTGTTTTTACTCGACTAGCCTGCGGGATGCATCCTCTCGCACGTGTTTTTACTCGACTAGCCTGCGGGATGCATCCTCTCGCACGTGTTTTTACTCGGCTAGCCTGCGGAAGCATCCCCTCGCACGTGTTTTTACTCGACTAGTCTGCGGGATGCATCCTCTCGCACGTGTTTTTGCTCGACTAGCCTGCGGGATGCATCCTCTCGCACGTGTTTTTGCTCGACTAGCCTGCGGGATGCATCCTCTCGCACGTGTATTTGCTCGACTAGCCTGCGGGATGCATCCTCTCGCACGTGTTTGTGCTCGACTAGCCTGCGGGATGCATCCTCTCGCACGTGTTTTTACTTGACTAGCCTGCGGGATGCATCCTCTCGCACGTGTTTTTGCTCGACTAGCCTGCGGGATGCATCCTCTCGCACGTGTTTTTTGCTCGACTAGCCTGCGGGATGCATCCTCTCGCACATGTTTTTACTCGACTAGCCTGCGGGATGCATCCTCTCGCACGTGTTTTTGCTCGACTAGCCTGCGGGATGCATCCTCTCGCACGTGTTTTTGCTCGACTAGCCTGCGGGATGCATCCTCTCGCACGTGTTTTTGCTCGACTAGCCTGCGGGATGCATCCTCCGCACGTGTTTTTGCTCGACTAGCCTGCGGGATGCATCCTCTCGCACGTGTTTTTACTCGACTAGCCTGCGGGATGCATCCTCTCGCACGAGTTTTTACTCGACTAGCCTGCGGGATGCATCCTCTCGAACGTGTTTTTGCTCGACTAGCCTGCGGGATGCATCCTCTCGCACGTGTTTTTACTCGACTAGCCTGCGGGATTCATCCTCTCGCACGTGTTTTACTCGACTAGCCTGCGGATGCATCCTCTCGCACGTGTTTTGCTCGACTAGCCTGCAGGATTTATCCTCTCGCACGTGTTTTTACTCGACTAGCCTGCGGGATGCATCCTCTCGCACGTGTTTTTGCTCGACTAGCCTGCGGGATGCAACCTCTCGCACGTGTTTTTGCTCGACTAGCCTGCGGGATGCATCCTCTCGCACGTGTTTTTGCTCGACTAGCCATGCGCATCCCAAAAACCTGCGCATGCGCATCCCAAAATACCTGCGCATGCGCATCCCACAAAACCTCGCACGTGTTTGTGCTCGACTAGCCTGCGGGATGCATCCTCTCGCACGTGTTTTACTCGACTAGCCTGCGGGATGCATCCTCTCGCACGTGTTTTTACTCGACTAGCCTGCGGGATGCATCCTCTCGCACGTGTTTTTACTCGACTAGCCTGCGGGAAGCATCCTCTCGCACGTGTTTTTACTCGACTAGTCTGCGGGATGCATCCTCTCGCACGTGTTTTTGCTCGACTAGCCTGCGGGATGCATCCTCTCGCACGTGTTTTTGCTCGACTAGCCTGCGGGATGCATCCTCTCGCACGTGTATTTGCTCGACTAGCCTGCGGGATGCATCCTCTCGCACGTGTTTGTGCTCGACTAGCCTGCGGGATGCATCCTCTCGCACGTGTTTTTACTTGACTAGCCTGCGGGATGCATCCTCTCGCACGTGTTTTTGCTCGACTAGCCTGCGGATGCATCCTCTCGCACGTGTTTTTGCTCGACTAGCCTGCGGATGCATCCTCTCGCACGTGTTTTTGCTCGACTAGCCTGCGGGATGCATCCTCTCGCACGTGTTTTTGCTCGACTAGCCATGCGCATCCAAAAACCTGCGCATGCGCATCCCACAAAACCTCGCACGTGTTTTTGCTCGACTAGCCTGCGGGATGCATCCTCTCGCACGTGTTTTTACTCGACTAGCCTGCGGGATGCATCCTCTCGCACGTGTTTTTACTCGACTAGCCTGCGGGATGCATCCTCTCGCACGTGTTTTTACTCGGCTAGCCTGCGGGAAGCATCCCCTCGCACGTGTTTTTACTCGACTAGTCTGCGGGATGCATCCTCTCGCACGTGTTTTTGCTCGACTAGCCTGCGGGATGCATCCTCTCGCACGTGTTTTTGCTCGACTAGCCTGCGGGATGCATCCTCTCGCACGTGTTTTTGCTCGACTAGCCTGCGGGATGCATCCTCTCGAACGTGTTTTTGCTCGACTAGCCTGCGGGATGCATCCTCTCGCACGTGTTTTTGCTCGACTAGCATGCGGGATGCATCCTCTCGCACGTGTTTTTGCTCGACTAGCCTGCGGGATGCATCCTCTCGCACGTGTTTTTGCTCGACTAGCCTGCGGGATGCATCCTCTCGCACGTGTTTTTGCTCGACTAGCCTGCGGGATGCATCCTCTCGCACGTGTTTTTGCTCGACTAGCCATGCGCATCCCAAAAAACCTGCGCATGCGCATCCCACAAAACCTCGCACGTGTTTGTGCTCGACTAGCCTGCGGGATGCATCCTCTCGCACGTGTTTTTACTCGACTAGCCTGCGGGATGCATCCTCTCGCACGTGTTTTTACTCGACTAGCCTGCGGGATGCATCCTCTCGCACGTGTTTTTACTCGGCTAGCCTGCGGGAAGCATCCCCTCGCACGTGTTTTTACTCGACTAGTCTGCGGGATGCATCCTCTCGCACGTGTTTTTGCTCGACTAGCCTGCGGGATGCATCCTCTCGCACGTGTTTTTGCTCGACTAGCCTGCGGGATGCATCCTCTCGCACGTGTATTTGCTCGACTAGCCTGCGGATGCATCCTCTCGCACGTGTTTGTGCTCGACTAGCCTGCGGATGCATCCTCTCGCACGTGTTTTTACTTGACTAGCCTGCGGGATGCATCCTCTCGCACGTGTTTTTGCTCGACTAGCCTGCGGGATGCATCCTCTCGCACGTGTTTTTGCTCGACTAGCCTGCGGGATGCATCCTCTCGCACATGTTTTTACTCGACTAGCCTGCGGGATGCATCCTCTCGCACGTGTTTTTGCTCGACTAGCCTGCGGGATGCATCCTCTCGCACGTGTTTTTGCTCGACTAGCCTGCGGGATGCATCCTCTCGCACGTGTTTTTGCTCGACTAGCCTGCGGGATGCATCCTCCCGCACGTGTTTTTGCTCGACTAGCCTGCGGGATGCATCCTCTCGCACGTGTTTTTACTCGACTAGCCTGCGGGATGCATCCTCTCGCACGAGTTTTTACTCGACTAGCCTGCGGATGCATCCTCTCGAACGTGTTTTTGCTCGACTAGCCTGCGGATGCATCCTCTCGCACGTGTTTTTACTCGACTAGCCTGCGGGATTCATCCTCTCGCACGTGGTTTTACTCGACTAGCCTGCGGATGCATCCTCTCGCACGTGTTTTTGCTCGACTAGCCTGCAGGATTTCATCCTCTCGCACGTGTTTTTACTCGACTAGCCTGCGGGATGCATCCTCTCGCACGTGTTTTTGCTCGACTAGCCTGCGGGATGCAACCTCTCGCACGTGTTTTTGCTCGACTAGCCTGCGGGATGCATCCTCTCGCACGTGTTTTTGCTCGACTAGCCATGCGCATCCCAAAAACCTGCGCATGCGCATCCCAAAATACCTGCGCATGCGCATCCCACAAAACCTCGCACGTGTTTGTGCTCGACTAGCCTGCGGGATGCATCCTCTCGCACGTGTTTTTACTCGACTAGCCTGCGGGATGCATCCTCTCGCACGTGTTTTTACTCGACTAGCCTGCGGGATGCATCCTCTCGCACGTGTTTTTACTCGACTAGCCTGCGGGAAGCATCCCCTCGCACGTGTTTTTACTCGACTAGTCTGCGGGATGCATCCTCTCGCACGTGTTTTTGCTCGACTAGCCTGCGGGATGCATCCTCTCGCACGTGTTTTTGCTCGACTAGCCTGCGGGATGCATCCTCTCGCACGTGTATTTGCTCGACTAGCCTGCGGGATGCATCTCTCGCACGTGTTTGTGCTCGACTAGCCTGCGGGATGCATCCTCTCGCACGTGTTTTTTACTTGACTAGCCTGCGGGATGCATCCCTCTCGCACGTGTTTTTGCTCGACTAGCCTGCGGGATGCATCCTCCTCGCACGTGTTTTTGCTCGACTAGCCTGCGGGATGCATCCTCTCGCACGTGTTTTTGCTCGACTAGCCATGCGCATCCCAAAAAACCTGCGCATGCGCATCCCACAAAACCTCGCACGTGTTTGTGCTCGACTAGCCTGCGGGATGCATCCTCTCGCACGTGTTTTTACTCGACTAGCCTGCGGGATGCATCCTCTCGCACGTGTTTTTACTCGACTAGCCTGCGGGATGCATCCTCTCGCACGTGTTTTTACTCGGCTAGCCTGCGGGAAGCATCCCCTCGCACGTGTTTTTACTCGACTAGTCTGCGGGATGCATCCTCTCGCACGTGTTTTTTGCTCGACTAGCCTGCGGGATGCATCCTCTCGCACGTGTTTTTGCTCGACTAGCCTGCGGGATGCATCCTCTCGCACGTGTATTTGCTCGACTAGCCTGCGGGATGCATCCTCTCGCACGTGTTTGTGCTCGACTAGCCTGCGGGATGCATCCTCTCGCACGTGTTTTTACTTGACTAGCCTGCGGGATGCATCCTCTCGCACGTGTTTTTGCTCGTCTAGCCTGCGGGATGCATCCTCTCGCACGTGTTTTTGCTCGACTAGCCTGCGGGATGCATCCTCTCGCACATGTTTTTACTCGACTAGCCTGCGGGATGCATCCTCTCGCACGTGTTTTTGCTCGACTAGCCTGCGGGATGCATCCTCTCGCACGTGTTTTTGCTCGACTAGCCTGCGGGATGCATCCTCTCGCACGTGTTTTTGCTCGACTAGCCTGCGGGATGCATCCTCTCGCACGTGTTTTTGCTCGACTAGCCATGCGCATCCCAAAAAACCTGCGCATGCGCATCCCACAAAACCAGCGCATGCGCATCCCACAAAACCTCGCACGTGTTTGTGCTCGACTAGCCTGCGGGATGCATCCTCTCGCACGTGTTTTTACTCGACTAGCCTGCGGGATGCATCCTCTCGCACGTGTTTTTACTCGACTAGCCTGCGGGATGCATCCTCTCGCACGTGTATTTGCTCGACTAGCCTGCGGGGTGCATCCTCTCGCATGTGTTTGTGCTCGACTAGCCTGCGGGATGCATCCTCTCGCACGTGTTTTTACTTGACTAGCCTGCGGGATGCATCCTCTCGCACGTGTTTTTGCTCGACTAGCCTGCGGGATGCATCCTCTCGCACGTGTTTTTGCTCGACTAGCCTGCGGGATGCATCCTCTCGCACATGTTTTTACTCGACTAGCCTGCGGGTTGCATCCTCTCGCACGTGTTTTTGCTCGACTAGCCTGCGGGATGCATCCTCTCGCACGTGTTTTTGCTCGACTAGCCTGCGGGATGCATCCTCTCGCACGTGTTTTTACTCGACTAGCCTGCGGGATGCATCCTCTCGCACGAGTTTTTACTCGACTAGCCTGCGGGATGCATCCTCTCGAACGTGTTTTTGCTCGACTAGCCTGCGGGATGCATCCTCTCGCACGTGTTTTTACTCGACTAGCCTGCGGGATTCATCCTCTCGCACGTGTTTGTACTCGACTAGCCTGCGGGATGCATCCTCTCGCACGTGTTTTTGCTCGACTAGCCTGCAGGATTTATCCTCTCGCACGTGTTTTTACTCGACTAGCCTGCGGGATGCATCCTCTCGCACGTGTTTTTGCTCGACTAGCCTGCGGGATGCATCCTCTCGCACGTGTTTTTGCTCGACTAGCCTGCGGGATGCATCCTCTCGCACATGTTTTTACTCGACTAGCCTGCGGGATGCATCCTCTCGCACGTGTTTTTACTCGACTAGCCTGCGGGATGCATCCTCTCGCACGTGTTTTTGCTCGACTAGCCTGCAGGATTTATCCTCTCGCACGTGTTTTTACTCGACTAGCCTGCGGGATGCATCCTCTCGCACGTGTTTTTGCTCGACTAGCCTGCGGGATGCATCCTCTCGCACGTGTTTTTGCTCGACTAGCCTGCGGGATGCATCCTCTCGCACATGTTTTTACTCGACTAGCCTGCGGGATGCATCCTCTCGCACGTGTTTTTGCTCGACTAGCCATGCGCATCCCAAAAAACCTGCGCATGCGCATCCCACAAAACCTGCGCATGCGCATCCCACAAAACCTCGCACGTGTTTGTGCTCGACTAGCCTGCGGGATGCATCCTCTCGCACGTGTTTTTACTCGACTAGCCTGCGGGATGCATCCTCTCGCACGTGTTTTTACTCGACTAGCCTGCGGGATGCATCCTCTCGCACGTGTATTTGCTCGACTAGCCTGCGGGGTGCATCCTCTCGCACGTGTTTGTGCTCGACTAGCCTGCGGGATGCATCCTCTCGCACGTGTTTTTACTTGACTAGCCTGCGGGATGCATCCTCTCGCACGTGTTTTTGCTCGACTAGCCTGCGGGATGCATCCTCTCGCACGTGTTTTTGCTCGACTAGCCTGCGGGATGCATCCTCTCGCACATGTTTTTACTCGACTAGCCTGCGGGTTGCATCCTCTCGCACGTGTTTTTGCTCGACTAGCCTGCGGGATGCATCCTCTCGCACGTGTTTTTGCTCGACTAGCCTGCGGGATGCATCCTCTCGCACGTGTTTTTGCTCGACTAGCATGCGGGATGCATCCTCCCGCACGTGTTTTTGCTCGACTAGCCTGCGGGATGCATCCTCTCGCACGTGTTTTTACTCGACTAGCCTGCGGGATGCATCCTCTCGCACGAGTTTTTACTCGACTAGCCTGCGGGATGCATCCTCTCGAACGTGTTTTTGCTCGACTAGCCTGCGGGATGCATCCTCTCGCACGTGTTTTTACTCGACTAGCCTGCGGGATTCATCCTCTCGCACGTGTTTTTACTCGACTAGCCTGCGGGATGCATCCTCTCGCACGTGTTTTTGCTCGACTAGCCTGCAGGATTTATCCTCTCGCACGTGTTTTTACTCGACTAGCCTGCGGGATGCATCCTCTCGCACGTGTTTTTGCTCGACTAGCCTGCGGGATGCATCCTCTCGCACGTGTTTTTGCTCGACTAGCCTGCGGGATGCATCCTCTCGCACATGTTTTTACTCGACTAGCCTGCGGGATGCATCCTCTCGCACGTGTTTTTGCTCGACTAGCCTGCGGGATGCATCCTCTCGCACGTGTTTTTGCTCGACTAGCCTGCGGGATGCATCCTCTCGCACGTGTTTTTGCTCGACTAGCCTGCGGGAAGCATCCTCCCGCACGTGTTTTTGCTGGACTAGCCTGCGGGATGCATCCTCTCGCACGTGTTTTTGCTCGACTAGCCTGCGGGATGCATCCTCTCGCACATGTTTTTACTCGACTAGCCTGCGGGATGCATCCTCTCGCACGTGTTTTTGCTCGACTAGCCTGCGGGATGCATCCTCTCGCACGTGTTTTTGCTCGACTAGCCTGCGGGATGCATCCTCTCGCACGTGTTTTTGCTCGACTAGCCTGCGGGATGCATCCTCCCGCACGTGTTTTTGCTCGACTAGCCTGCGGGATGCATCCTCTCGCACGTGTTTTTACTCGACTAGCCTGCGGGATGCATCCTCTCGCACGAGTTTTTACTCGACTAGCCTGCGGGATGCATCCTCTCGAACGTGTTTTTGCTCGACTAGCCTGCGGGATGCATCCTCTCGCACGTGTTTTTACTCGACTAGCCTGCGGGATTCATCCTCTCGCACGTGTTTTTACTCGACTAGCCTGCGGGATGCATCCTCTCGCACGTGTTTTTGCTCGACTAGCCTGCAGGATTTATCCTCTCGCACGTGTTTTTACTCGACTAGCCTGCGGGATGCATCCTCTCGCACGTGTTTTTGCTCGACTAGCCTGCGGGATGCAACCTCTCGCACGTGTTTTTGCTCGACTAGCCTGCGGGATGCATCCTCTCGCACGTGTTTTTGCTCGACTAGCCATGCGCATCCCAAAAAACCTGCGCATGCGCATCCCAAAATACCTGCGCATGCGCATCCCACAAAACCTCGCACGTGTTTGTGCTCGACTAGCCTGCGGGATGCATCCTCTCGCACGTGTTTTTACTCGACTAGCCTGCGGGATGCATCCTCTCGCACGTGTTTTTACTCGACTAGCCTGCGGGATGCATCCTCTCGCACGTGTTTTTACTCGACTAGCCTGCGGGAAGCATCCCCTCGCACGTGTTTTTACTCGACTAGTCTGCGGGATGCATCCTCTCGCACGTGTTTTTGCTCGACTAGCCTGCGGGATGCATCCTCTCGCACGTGTTTTTGCTCGACTAGCCTGCGGGATGCATCCTCTCGCACGTGTATTTGCTCGACTAGCCTGCGGGATGCATCCTCTCGCACGTGTTTGTGCTCGACTAGCCTGCGGGATGCATCCTCTCGCACGTGTTTTTACTTGACTAGCCTGCGGGATGCATCCTCTCGCACGTGTTTTTGCTCGACTAGCCTGCGGGATGCATCCTCTCGCACGTGTTTTTGCTCGACTAGCCTGCGGGATGCATCCTCTCGCACGTGTTTTTGCTCGACTAGCCTGCGGGATGCATCCTCTCGCACGTGTTTTTGCTCGACTAGCCTGCGGGATGCATCCTCTCGCACGTGTTTTTGCTCGACTAGCCATGCGCATCCCAAAAAACCTGCGCATGCGCATCCCACAAAACCTCGCACGTGTTTGTGCTCGACTAGCCTGCGGGATGCATCCTCTCGCACGTGTTTTTACTCGACTAGCCTGCGGGATGCATCCTCTCGCACGTGTTTTTACTCGACTAGCCTGCGGGATGCATCCTCTCGCACGTGTTTTTACTCGACTAGCCTGCGGGAAGCATCCCCTCGCACGTGTTTTTACTCGACTAGTCTGCGGGATGCATCCTCTCGCACGTGTTTTTGCTCGACTAGCCTGCGGGATGCATCCTCTCGCACGTGTTTTTGCTCGACTAGCCTGCGGGATGCATCCTCTCGCACGTGTATTTGCTCGACTAGCCTGCGGGATGCATCCTCTCGCACGTGTTTGTGCTCGACTAGCCTGCGGGATGCATCCTCTCGCACGTGTTTTTACTTGACTAGCCTGCGGGATGCATCCTCTCGCACGTGTTTTTGCTCGACTAGCCTGCGGGATGCATCCTCTCGCACGTGTTTTTGCTCGACTAGCCTGCGGGATGCATCCTCTCGCACGTGTTTTTGCTCGACTTGCCTGCGGGTTGCATCCTCTCGCACGTGTTTTTGCTCGACTAGCCTGCGGGATGCATCCTCTCGCACGTGTATTTGCTCGACTAGCCTGCGGGATGCATCCTCTCGCACGTGTTTGTGCTCGACTAGCCTGCGGGATGCATCCTCTCGCACGTGTTTTTACTTGACTAGCCTGCGGGATGCATCCTCTCGCACGTGTTTTTGCTCGTCTAGCCTGCGGGATGCATCCTCTCGCACGTGTTTTTGCTCGACTAGCCTGCGGGATGCATCCTCTCGCACATGTTTTTACTCGACTAGCCTGCGGGATGCATCCTCTCGCACGTGTTTTTGCTCGACTAGCCTGCGGGATGCATCCTCTCGCACGTGTTTTTGCTCGACTAGCCTGCGGGATGCATCCTCTCGCACGTGTTTTTGCTCGACTAGCCTGCGGGATGCATCCTCTCGCACGTGTTTTTACTCGACTAGCCCGCGGGATTCATCCTCTCGCACGTGTTTTTACTCGACTAGCCTGCGGGATGCATCCTCTCGCACGTGTTTTTGCTCGACTAGCCTGCAGGATTTATCCTCTCGCACGTGTTTTTACTCGACTAGCCTGCGGGATGCATCCTCTCGCACGTGTTTTTGCTCGACTAGCCTGCGGGATTCATCCTCTCGCACGTGTTTTTACTCGCCTAGCCTGCGGGATGCATCCTCTCGCACGTGTTTTTGCTCGACTAGCCTGCAGGATTTATCCTCTCGCACGTGTTTTTACTCGACTAGCCTGCGGGATGCATCCTCTCGCACGTGTTTTTGCTCGACTAGCCTGCGGGATGCATCCTCTCGCACGTGTTTTTACTCGACTAGCCTGCGGGATTCATCCTCTCGCACGTGCTTTTACTCGACTAGCCTGCGGGATGCATCCTCTCGCACGTGTTTTTGCTCGACTAGCCTGCAGGATTCATCCTCTCGCACGTGTTTTTACTCGACTAGCCTGCGTGATGAATCCTCTCGCACGTGTTTTTGCTCGACTAGCCTGCGGGATGCATCCTCTCGCACGTGTTTTTACTCGACTAGCCTGCGGGATGCATCCTCTCGCACGTGTTTTTACTCGACTAGCCTGCGGGATGCATCCTCTCGCACGTGTTTTTACTCGACTAGCCTGCGGGAAGCATCCTCTCGCACGTGTTTTTGCTCGACTAGCCTGCGGGATGCATCCTCTCGCACGTGTTTGTGCTCGACTAGCCTGCGGGATGCATCCTCTCGCACGTGTTCTACTTGACTAGCCTGCGGGATGCATCCTCTCGCACGTGTATTTGCTCGACTAGCCTGCGGGATGCATCCTCTCGCACGTGTTTTTGCTCGACTAGCCTGCAGGATTCATCCTCTCGCACGTGTTTTTACTCGACTAGCCTGCGTGATGAATCCTCTCGCACGTGTTTTTGCTCGACTAGCCTGCGTGATGAATCCTCTCGCACGTGTTTTTGCTCGACTAGCCTGCGGGATGCATCCTCTCGCACGTGTTTTTACTCGACTAGCCTGCGGGATGCATCCTCTCGCACGTGTTTTTACTCGACTAGCCTGCGGGATGCATCCTCTCGCACGTGTTTTTGCTCGACTAGCCTGCGGGATGCATCCTCTCGCACGTGTTTGTGCTCGACTAGCCTGCGGGATGCATCCTCTCGCACGTGTTCTACTTGACTAGCCTGCGGGATGCATCCTCTCGCACGTGTATTTGCTCGACTAGCCTGCGGGATGCATCCTCTCGCACGTGTTTGTGCTCGACTGGCCTGCGGGATGCATCCTCTCGCACGTGTTTTTACTTGACTAGCCTGCGGGATGCATCCTCTCGCACGTGTTTTTGCTCGACTAGCCTGAGGGATGCATCCTCTCGCACGTGTTTTTGCTCGACTAGCCTGCGGGATGCATCCTCTCGCACGTGTTTGTGCTCGACTAGCCTGCGGGATGCATCCTCTCGCACGTGTTTTTACTTGACTAGCCTGCGGGATGCATCCTCTCGCACGTGTTTTTGCTCGACTAGCCTGCGGGATGCATCCTCTCGCACGTGTTTTTGCTCGACTAGCCTGCGGGATGCATCCTCTCGCACGTGTTTTTGCTCGACTAGCCTGCGGGATGCATCCTCTCGCACGTGTTTTTGCTCGACTAGCCTGCGGGATGCATCCTCTCGCACATGTTTTTGCTCGACTAGCCTGCGGGACGCATCCTCTCGCACGTGTTTTTACTCGACTAGCCTGCGGGATGCATCCTCTCGCACGTGTTTTTACTCGACTAGCCTGCGGGATGCATCCTCTCGCACGTGTTTTTGCTCGACTAGCCTGCGGGATGCATCCTCTCGCACGTGTTTTTGCTCGACTAGCCTGCGGGATGCATCCTCTCGCACGTGTTTTTGCTCGACTAGCCTGCGGGATGCATCCTCTCGCACATGTTTTTACTCGACTAGCCTGCGGGATGCATCCTCTCGCATGTGTTTTTGCTCGACTAGCCTGCGGGATGCATCCTCTCGCACGTGTTTTTGCTCGACTAGCCTGCGGGATGCATCCTCTCGCACGTGTTTTTGCTCGACTAGCCTGCGGGATGCATCCTCTCGCACGTGTTTTTGCTCGACTAGCCTGCGGGATGCATCCTCTCGCACGTGTTTTTACTCGACTAGCCTGCGGGATGCATCCTCTCGCACGAGTTTTTACTCGACTGGCCTGCGGGATGCATCCTCTCGAACGTGTTTTTGCTCGACTAGCCTGCGGGATGCATCCTCTCGCACGTGTTTTTACTCGACTAGCCTGCGGGATTCATCCTCTCGCACGTGTTTTTACTCGACTAGCCTGCGGGATGCATCCTCTCGCACGTGTTTTTGCTCGACTAGCCTGCAGGATTTATCCTCTCGCACGTGTTTTTACTCGACTAGCCTGCGGGATGCATCCTCTCGCACGTGTTTTTGCTCGACTAGCCTGCGGGATGCATTCTCTCGCACGTGTTTTTACTCGACTAGCCTGCGGGATGCATCCTCCCGCACGTGTTTTTACTCCACTAGCCTGCGGGATGCATCCTCTCGCACGTGTTTTTGCTCGACTAGCCTGCGGGATGCATCCTCTCGCACGTGTTTTTGCTCGACTAGCCTGCGGGATGCATCCTCTCGCACGTGTTTTTGCTCGACTAGCCTGCGGGACGCATCCTCTCGCACGTGTTTTTACTCGACTAGCCTGCGGGATGCATCCTCTCGCACGTGTTTTTACTCGACTAGCCTGCGGGATGCATCCTCTCGCACGTGTTTTTGCTCGACTAGCCTGCGGGATGCATCCTCTCGCACGTGTTTTTGCTCGACTAGCCTGCGGGATGCATCCTCTCGCACGTGTTTTTGCTCGACTAGCCTGCGGGATGCATCCTCTCGCACGTGTTTTTACTCGACTAGCCTGCGGGATGCATCCTCTCGCACGTGTTTTTGCTCGACTAGCCTGCGGGATGCATCCTCTCGCACGTGTTTTTGCTCGACTACCCATGCGCATCCCAAAAAACCTGTGCATGCGCATCCCAAAAAACCTGCGCATGCGCATCCCACAAAACCTGCGCATGCGCATCCCACAAAACTTCGCACGTGTTTTTACTCGACTAGCCTGCGGGATGCATCCGCTCGCACGTGTTTTTACTCGACCAGCCTGCGGGATGCATCCTCTCGCACGTGTTTTTGCTCGACTAGCCTGCGGGATGCATCCTCTCGCACGTGTTTTTGCTCGACTAGCCTGCGGGATGCATCCTCTCGCACGTGTTTTTGCTCGACTAGCCTGCGGGATGCATCCTCTCGCACGTGTTTTTGCTCGACTAGCCTGCGGGATGCAACCTCTCGCACGTGTTTTTGCTCGACTAGCCTGCGGGATGCATCCTCTCGCACGTGTTTTTGCTCGACTAGCCATGCGCATCCCAAAAAACCTGCGCATGCGCATCCCAAAATACCTGCGCATGCGCATCCCACAAAACCTCGCACGTGTTTGTGCTCGACTAGCCTGCGGGATGCATCCTCTCGCACGTGTTTTTACTCGACTAGCCTGCGGGATGCATCCTCTCGCACGTGTTTTTACTCGACTAGCCTGCGGGATGCATCCTCTCGCACGTGTTTTTACTCGACTAGCCTGCGGGAAGCATCCCCTCGCACGTGTTTTTACTCGACTAGTCTGCGGGATGCATCCTCTCGCACGTGTTTTTGCTCGACTAGCCTGCGGGATGCATCCTCTCGCACGTGTTTTTGCTCGACTAGCCTGCGGGATGCATCCTCTCGCACGTGTATTTGCTCGACTAGCCTGCGGGATGCATCCTCTCGCACGTGTTTGTGCTCGACTAGCCTGCGGGATGCATCCTCTCGCACGTGTTTTTACTTGACTAGCCTGCGGGATGCATCCTCTCGCACGTGTTTTTGCTCGACTAGCCTGCGGGATGCATCCTCTCGCACGTGTTTTTGCTCGACTAGCCTGCGGGATGCATCCTCTCGCACGTGTTTTTGCTCGACTAGCCTGCGGGATGCATCCTCTCGCACGTGTTTTTGCTCGACTAGCCTGCGGGATGCATCCTCTCGCACGTGTTTTTGCTCGACTAGCCATGCGCATCCCAAAAAACCTGCGCATGCGCATCCCACAAAACCTCGCACGTGTTTGTGCTCGACTAGCCTGCGGGATGCATCCTCTCGCACGTGTTTTTACTCGACTAGCCTGCGGGATGCATCCTCTCGCACGTGTTTTTACTCGACTAGCCTGCGGGATGCATCCTCTCGCACGTGTTTTTACTCGACTAGCCTGCGGGAAGCATCCCCTCGCACGTGTTTTTACTCGACTAGTCTGCGGGATGCATCCTCTCGCACGTGTTTTTGCTCGACTAGCCTGCGGGATGCATCCTCTCGCACGTGTTTTTGCTCGACTAGCCTGCGGGATGCATCCTCTCGCACGTGTATTTGCTCGACTAGCCTGCGGGATGCATCCTCTCGCACGTGTTTGTGCTCGACTAGCCTGCGGGATGCATCCTCTCGCACGTGTTTTTACTTGACTAGCCTGCGGGATGCATCCTCTCGCACGTGTTTTTGCTCGACTAGCCTGCGGGATGCATCCTCTCGCACGTGTTTTTGCTCGACTAGCCTGCGGGATGCATCCTCTCGCACGTGTTTTTGCTCGACTTGCCTGCGGGTTGCATCCTCTCGCACGTGTTTTTGCTCGACTAGCCTGCGGGATGCATCCTCTCGCACGTGTATTTGCTCGACTAGCCTGCGGGATGCATCCTCTCGCACGTGTTTGTGCTCGACTAGCCTGCGGGATGCATCCTCTCGCACGTGTTTTTACTTGACTAGCCTGCGGGATGCATCCTCTCGCACGTGTTTTTGCTCGTCTAGCCTGCGGGATGCATCCTCTCGCACGTGTTTTTGCTCGACTAGCCTGCGGGATGCATCCTCTCGCACATGTTTTTACTCGACTAGCCTGCGGGATGCATCCTCTCGCACGTGTTTTTGCTCGACTAGCCTGCGGGATGCATCCTCTCGCACGTGTTTTTGCTCGACTAGCCTGCGGGATGCATCCTCTCGCACGTGTTTTTGCTCGACTAGCCTGCGGGATGCATCCTCTCGCACGTGTTTTTACTCGACTAGCCCGCGGGATTCATCCTCTCGCACGTGTTTTTACTCGACTAGCCTGCGGGATGCATCCTCTCGCACGTGTTTTTGCTCGACTAGCCTGCAGGATTTATCCTCTCGCACGTGTTTTTACTCGACTAGCCTGCGGGATGCATCCTCTCGCACGTGTTTTTGCTCGACTAGCCTGCGGGATTCATCCTCTCGCACGTGTTTTTACTCGCCTAGCCTGCGGGATGCATCCTCTCGCACGTGTTTTTGCTCGACTAGCCTGCAGGATTTATCCTCTCGCACGTGTTTTTACTCGACTAGCCTGCGGGATGCATCCTCTCGCACGTGTTTTTGCTCGACTAGCCTGCGGGATGCATCCTCTCGCACGTGTTTTTACTCGACTAGCCTGCGGGATTCATCCTCTCGCACGTGCTTTTACTCGACTAGCCTGCGGGATGCATCCTCTCGCACGTGTTTTTGCTCGACTAGCCTGCAGGATTCATCCTCTCGCACGTGTTTTTACTCGACTAGCCTGCGTGATGAATCCTCTCGCACGTGTTTTTGCTCGACTAGCCTGCGGGATGCATCCTCTCGCACGTGTTTTTACTCGACTAGCCTGCGGGATGCATCCTCTCGCACGTGTTTTTACTCGACTAGCCTGCGGGATGCATCCTCTCGCACGTGTTTTTACTCGACTAGCCTGCGGGAAGCATCCTCTCGCACGTGTTTTTGCTCGACTAGCCTGCGGGATGCATCCTCTCGCACGTGTTTGTGCTCGACTAGCCTGCGGGATGCATCCTCTCGCACGTGTTCTACTTGACTAGCCTGCGGGATGCATCCTCTCGCACGTGTATTTGCTCGACTAGCCTGCGGGATGCATCCTCTCGCACGTGTTTTTGCTCGACTAGCCTGCAGGATTCATCCTCTCGCACGTGTTTTTACTCGACTAGCCTGCGTGATGAATCCTCTCGCACGTGTTTTTGCTCGACTAGCCTGCGTGATGAATCCTCTCGCACGTGTTTTTGCTCGACTAGCCTGCGGGATGCATCCTCTCGCACGTGTTTTTACTCGACTAGCCTGCGGGATGCATCCTCTCGCACGTGTTTTTACTCGACTAGCCTGCGGGATGCATCCTCTCGCACGTGTTTTTGCTCGACTAGCCTGCGGGATGCATCCTCTCGCACGTGTTTGTGCTCGACTAGCCTGCGGGATGCATCCTCTCGCACGTGTTCTACTTGACTAGCCTGCGGGATGCATCCTCTCGCACGTGTATTTGCTCGACTAGCCTGCGGGATGCATCCTCTCGCACGTGTTTGTGCTCGACTGGCCTGCGGGATGCATCCTCTCGCACGTGTTTTTACTTGACTAGCCTGCGGGATGCATCCTCTCGCACGTGTTTTTGCTCGACTAGCCTGAGGGATGCATCCTCTCGCACGTGTTTTTGCTCGACTAGCCTGCGGGATGCATCCTCTCGCACGTGTTTGTGCTCGACTAGCCTGCGGGATGCATCCTCTCGCACGTGTTTTTACTTGACTAGCCTGCGGGATGCATCCTCTCGCACGTGTTTTTGCTCGACTAGCCTGCGGGATGCATCCTCTCGCACGTGTTTTTGCTCGACTAGCCTGCGGGATGCATCCTCTCGCACGTGTTTTTGCTCGACTAGCCTGCGGGATGCATCCTCTCGCACGTGTTTTTGCTCGACTAGCCTGCGGGATGCATCCTCTCGCACATGTTTTTGCTCGACTAGCCTGCGGGACGCATCCTCTCGCACGTGTTTTTACTCGACTAGCCTGCGGGATGCATCCTCTCGCACGTGTTTTTACTCGACTAGCCTGCGGGATGCATCCTCTCGCACGTGTTTTTGCTCGACTAGCCTGCGGGATGCATCCTCTCGCACGTGTTTTTGCTCGACTAGCCTGCGGGATGCATCCTCTCGCACGTGTTTTTGCTCGACTAGCCTGCGGGATGCATCCTCTCGCACATGTTTTTACTCGACTAGCCTGCGGGATGCATCCTCTCGCATGTGTTTTTGCTCGACTAGCCTGCGGGATGCATCCTCTCGCACGTGTTTTTGCTCGACTAGCCTGCGGGATGCATCCTCTCGCACGTGTTTTTGCTCGACTAGCCTGCGGGATGCATCCTCTCGCACGTGTTTTTGCTCGACTAGCCTGCGGGATGCATCCTCTCGCACGTGTTTTTACTCGACTAGCCTGCGGGATGCATCCTCTCGCACGAGTTTTTACTCGACTGGCCTGCGGGATGCATCCTCTCGAACGTGTTTTTGCTCGACTAGCCTGCGGGATGCATCCTCTCGCACGTGTTTTTACTCGACTAGCCTGCGGGATTCATCCTCTCGCACGTGTTTTTACTCGACTAGCCTGCGGGATGCATCCTCTCGCACGTGTTTTTGCTCGACTAGCCTGCAGGATTTATCCTCTCGCACGTGTTTTTACTCGACTAGCCTGCGGGATGCATCCTCTCGCACGTGTTTTTGCTCGACTAGCCTGCGGGATGCATTCTCTCGCACGTGTTTTTACTCGACTAGCCTGCGGGATGCATCCTCCCGCACGTGTTTTTACTCCACTAGCCTGCGGGATGCATCCTCTCGCACGTGTTTTTGCTCGACTAGCCTGCGGGATGCATCCTCTCGCACGTGTTTTTGCTCGACTAGCCTGCGGGATGCATCCTCTCGCACGTGTTTTTGCTCGACTAGCCTGCGGGACGCATCCTCTCGCACGTGTTTTTACTCGACTAGCCTGCGGGATGCATCCTCTCGCACGTGTTTTTACTCGACTAGCCTGCGGGATGCATCCTCTCGCACGTGTTTTTGCTCGACTAGCCTGCGGGATGCATCCTCTCGCACGTGTTTTTGCTCGACTAGCCTGCGGGATGCATCCTCTCGCACGTGTTTTTGCTCGACTAGCCTGCGGGATGCATCCTCTCGCACGTGTTTTTACTCGACTAGCCTGCGGGATGCATCCTCTCGCACGTGTTTTTGCTCGACTAGCCTGCGGGATGCATCCTCTCGCACGTGTTTTTGCTCGACTACCCATGCGCATCCCAAAAAACCTGTGCATGCGCATCCCAAAAAACCTGCGCATGCGCATCCCACAAAACCTGCGCATGCGCATCCCACAAAACTTCGCACGTGTTTTTACTCGACTAGCCTGCGGGATGCATCCGCTCGCACGTGTTTTTACTCGACCAGCCTGCGGGATGCATCCTCTCGCACGTGTTTTTGCTCGACTAGCCTGCGGGATGCATCCTCTCGCACGTGTTTTTGCTCGACTAGCCTGCGGGATGCATCCTCTCGCACGTGTTTTTGCTCGACTAGCCTGCGGGATGCATCCTCTCGCACGTGTTTTTGCTCGACTAGCCTGCGGGATGCATCCTCTCGCACATGTTTTTACTCGACTAGCCTGCGGGATGCATCCTCTCGCATGTGTTTTTGCTCGACTAGCCTGCGGGATGCATCCTCTCGCACGTGTTTTTGCTCGACTAGCCTGCGGGATGCATCCTCTCGCACGTGTTTTTGCTCGACTAGCCTGCGGGATGCATCCTCTCGCACGTGTTTTTGCTCGACTAGCCTGCGGGATGCATCCTCTCGCACGTGTTTTTACTCGACTAGCCTGCGGGATGCATCCTCTCGCACGAGTTTTTACTCGACTGGCCTGCGGGATGCATCCTCTCGAACGTGTTTTTGCTCGACTAGCCTGCGGGATGCATCCTCTCGCACGTGTTTTTACTCGACTAGCCTGCGGGATTCATCCTCTCGCACGTGTTTTTACTCGACTAGCCTGCGGGATGCATCCTCTCGCACGTGTTTTTGCTCGACTAGCCTGCAGGATTTATCCTCTCGCACGTGTTTTTACTCGACTAGCCTGCGGGATGCATCCTCTCGCACGTGTTTTTGCTCGACTAGCCTGCGGGATGCATTCTCTCGCACGTGTTTTTACTCGACTAGCCTGCGGGATGCATCCTCCCGCACGTGTTTTTACTCCACTAGCCTGCGGGATGCATCCTCTCGCACGTGTTTTTGCTCGACTAGCCTGCGGGATGCATCCTCTCGCACGTGTTTTTGCACGACTAGCCTGCGGGATGCATCCTCTCGCACGTGTTTTTGCTCGACTAGCCTGCGGGACGCATCCTCTCGCACGTGTTTTTACTCGACTAGCCTGCGGGATGCATCCTCTCGCACGTGTTTTTACTCGACTAGCCTGCGGGATGCATCCTCTCGCACGTGTTTTTACTCGACTAGCCTGCGGGATGCATCCTCTCGCACGTGTTTTTGCTCGACTAGCCTGCGGGATGCATCCTCTCGCACGTGTTTGTGCTCGACTAGCCTGCGGGATGCATCCTCTCGCACGTGTTCTACTTGACTAGCCTGCGGGATGCATCCTCTCGCACGTGTTTTTGCTCGACTAGCCTGCGGGATGCATCCTCTCGCACATGTTTTTACTCGACTAGCCTGCGGGATGCATCCTCTCGCATGTGTTTTTGCTCGACTAGCCTGCGGGATGCATCCTCTCGCACGTGTTTTTGCTCGACTAGCCTGCGGGATGCATCCTCTCGCACGTGTTTTTGCTCGACTAGCCTGCGGGATGCATCCTCTCGCACGTGTTTTTGCTCGACTAGCCTGCGGGATGCATCCTCTCGCACGTGTTTTTACTCGACTAGCCTGCGGGATGCATCCTCTCGCACGAGTTTTTACTCGACTGGCCTGCGGGATGCATCCTCTCGAACGTGTTTTTGCTCGACTAGCCTGCGGGATGCATCCTCTCGCACGTGTTTTTACTCGACTAGCCTGCGGGATTCATCCTCTCGCACGTGTTTTTACTCGACTAGCCTGCGGGATGCATCCTCTCGCACGTGTTTTTGCTCGACTAGCCTGCAGGATTTATCCTCTCGCACGTGTTTTTACTCGACTAGCCTGCGGGATGCATCCTCTCGCACGTGTTTTTGCTCGACTAGCCTGCGGGATGCATTCTCTCGCACGTGTTTTTACTCGACTAGCCTGCGGGATGCATCCTCCCGCACGTGTTTTTACTCCACTAGCCTGCGGGATGCATCCTCTCGCACGTGTTTTTGCTCGACTAGCCTGCGGGATGCATCCTCTCGCACGTGTTTTTGCTCGACTAGCCTGCGGGATGCATCCTCTCGCACGTGTTTTTGCTCGACTAGCCTGCGGGACGCATCCTCTCGCACGTGTTTTTACTCGACTAGCCTGCGGGATGCATCCTCTCGCACGTGTTTTTACTCGACTAGCCTGCGGGATGCATCCTCTCGCACGTGTTTTTGCTCGACTAGCCTGCGGGATGCATCCTCTCGCACGTGTTTTTGCTCGACTAGCCTGCGGGATGCATCCTCTCGCACGTGTTTTTGCTCGACTAGCCTGCGGGATGCATCCTCTCGCACGTGTTTTTACTCGACTAGCCTGCGGGATGCATCCTCTCGCACGTGTTTTTGCTCGACTAGCCTGCGGGACGCATCCTCTCGCACGTGTTTTTACTCGACTAGCCTGCGGGATGCATCCTCTCGCACGTGTTTTTACTCGACTAGCCTGCGGGATGCATCCTCTCGCACGTGTTTTTGCTCGACTAGCCTGCGGGATGCATCCTCTCGCACGTGTTTTTGCTCGACTAGCCTGCGGGATGCATCCTCTCGCACGTGTTTTTGCTCGACTAGCCTGCGGGATGCATCCTCTCGCACGTGTTTTTACTCGACTAGCCTGCGGGATGCATCCTCTCGCACGTGTTTTTGCTCGACTAGCCTGCGGGATGCATCCTCTCGCACGTGTTTTTGCTCGACTACCCATGCGCATCCCAAAAAAATTGTGCATGCGCATCCCAAAAAACCTGCGCATGCGCATCCCACAAAACCTGCGCATGCGCATCCCACAAAACTTCGCACGCGTTTTTACTCGACTAGCCTGCGGGATGCATCCTCTCGCACGTGTTTTTACTCGACTAGCCTGCGGGATGCATCCTCTCGCACGTGTTTTTGCTCGACTAGACTGCGGGATGCATCCTCTCGCACGTGTTTTTGCTCGACTAGCCTGCGGGATGCATCCTCTCGCACGTGTTTTTGCTCGACTAGCCTGCGGGATGCATCCTCTCGCACGTGTTTTTGCTCGACTAGCCATGCTCATCCCAAAAAACCTGCGCATGCGCATCCCAAAAAACCTGCGCATGCGCATCCCACAAAACCTCGCACGTGTTTTTACTCGACTAGCCTGCGGGATGCATCCTCTCGCACGTGTTTTTACTCGACTAGCCTGCGGGATGCATCCTCTCGCACGTGTTTTTACTCGACTAGCCTGCAGGATGCATCCTCTCGCACGAGTTTTTACTCGACTAGCCTGCGGGATGCATCCTCTCGCACGTGTTTTTGCTCGACTAGCCTGCGGGATGCATCCTCTCGCACGTGTTTTTACACGACTAGCCTGCGGGATTCATCCTCTCGCACGTGTTTTTACTCGACTAGCCTGCGGGATGCATCCTCTCGCACGTGTTTTTGCTCGACTAGCCTGCAGGATTCATCCTCTCGCACGTGTTTTTACTCGACTAGCCTGCGGGATGCATCCTCTCGCACGTGTTTTTGCTCGACTAGCCTGCGGGATGCATCCTCTCGCACGTGTTTTTACTCGACTAGCCTGCGGGATGCATCCTCCCGCACGTGTTTTTACTCGACTAGCCTGCGGGATGCATACTCTCGCACGTGTTTTTGTTCGACTAGCCTGCGGGATGCATCCTCTCGCACGTGTTTTTGCTCGACTAGCCTGCGGGATGCATCCTCTCGCACGTGTTTTTGCTCGACTAGCCTGCGGGACGCATCCTCTCGCACGTGTTTTTACTCGACTAGCCTGCGGGATGCATCCTCTCGCACGTGTTTTTACTCGACTAGCCTGCGAGAAGCATCCTCTTGCACGTGTTTTTACTCGACTAGCCTGCGGGATGCATCCTCTCGCACGTATTTTTACTCGACTAGCCATGCGCATCCCAAAAAACCTGTGCATGCGCATCCCAAAAAACCTGCGCATGCGCATCCCACAAAACCTGCGCATGCGCATCCCACAAAACTTCGCACGTGTTTTTACTCGACTAGCCTGCGGGATGCATCCTCTCGCACGTGTTTTTACTCGACTAGCCTGCGGGATGCATCCTCTCGCACGTGTTTTTGCTCGACTAGCCTGCGGGATGCATCCTCTCGCACGTGTTTTTACTCGACTAGCCTGCGGGATTCATCCTCTCGCACGTGTTTTTACTCGACTAGCCTGCGGGATGCATCCTCTCGCACGTGTTTTTACTCGACTAGCCTGCGGGATGCATCCTCTCGCACGTGTTTTTACTCGACTAGCCTGCGGGATGCATCCTCTCGCACGTGTTTTTACTCGACTAGCCTGCGGGAAGCATCCTCTCGCACGTGTTTTTACTCGACTAGTCTGCGGGATGCATCCTCTCGCACGTGTTTTAGCTCGACTAGCCTGCGGGATGCATCCTCTCGCACGTGTTTTTGCTCGACTAGCCTGCGGGATGCATCCTCTCGCACGTGTATTTGCTCGACCAGCCTGCGGGATGCATCCTCTCGCACGTGTTTGTGCTCGACTAGCCTGCGGGATGCATCCTCTCGTACGTGTTTTTGCTCGACTAGCCTGCGGGATGCATCCTCTCGCACGTGTTTTTACTCGACTAGCCTGCGGGATGCATCCTCTCGCACGTGTTTTGACTCGACTAGCCTGCGGGATGCATCCTCTCGCACGTGTTTTTGCTCGACTAGCCTGCGGGATGCATCCTCTCGCACGTGTTTTTACTCGACTAGCCTGCGGGATGCATCCTCTCGCACGTGTTTTTGCTCGACTAGCCTGCGGGATGCATCCTCTCGCACGTGTATTTGCTCGACTAGCCTGCGGGATGCATCCTCTCGCACGTGTTTGTGCTCGACTAGCCTGCGGGATGCATCCTCTCGCACGTGTTTTTACTTGACTAGCCTGCGGGATGCATCCTCTCGCACGTGTTTTTGCTCGACTAGCCTGCGGGATGCATCCTCTCGCACGTGTTTTTGCTCGACTAGCCTGCGGGATGCATCCTCTCGCACGTGTTTTTGCTCGACTAGCCTGCGGGATGCATCCTCTCGCACGTGTTTTTGCTCGACTAGCCTGCGGGATGCATCCTCTCGCACGTGTTTTTGCTCGACTAGCCATGCGCATCCCAAAAAACCTGCGCATGCGCATCCCACAAAACCTCGCACGTGTTTGTGCTCGACTAGCCTGCGGGATGCATCCTCTCGCACGTGTTTTTACTCGACTAGCCTGCGGGATGCATCCTCTCGCACGTGTTTTTACTCGACTAGCCTGCGGGATGCATCCTCTCGCACGTGTTTTTACTCGACTAGCCTGCGGGAAGCATCCCCTCGCACGTGTTTTTACTCGACTAGTCTGCGGGATGCATCCTCTCGCACGTGTTTGTGCTCGACTAGCCTGCGGGATGCATCCTCTCGCACGTGTTTTTACTTGACTAGCCTGCGGGATGCATCCTCTCGCACGTGTTTTTGCTCGACTAGCCTGCGGGATGCATCCTCTCGCACGTGTTTTTGCTCGACTAGCCTGCGGGATGCATCCTCTCGCACATGTTTTTACTCGACTAGCCTGCGGGATGCATCCTCTCGCACGTGTTTTTGCTCGACTAGCCTGCGGGATGCATCCTCTCGCACGTGTTTTTGCTCGACTAGCCTGCGGGATGCATCCTCTCGCACGTGTTTTTGCTCGACTAGCCTGCGGGATGCATCCTCTCGCACGTGTTTTTGCTCGACTAGCCTGCGGGATGCATCCTCTCGCACATGTTTTTGCTCGACTAGCCTGCGGGACGCATCCTCTCGCACGTGTTTTTACTCGACTAGCCTGCGGGATGCATCCTCTCGCACGTGTTTTTACTCGACTAGCCTGCGGGATGCATCCTCTCGCACGTGTTTTTGCTCGACTAGCCTGCGGGATGCATCCTCTCGCACGTGTTTTTGCTCGACTAGCCTGCGGGATGCATCCTCTCGCACGTGTTTTTGCTCGACTAGCCTGCGGGATGCATCCTCTCGCACATGTTTTTACTCGACTAGCCTGCGGGATGCATCCTCTCGCATGTGTTTTTGCTCGACTAGCCTGCGGGATGCATCCTCTCGCACGTGTTTTTGCTCGACTAGCCTGCGGGATGCATCCTCTCGCACGTGTTTTTGCTCGACTAGCCTGCGGGATGCATCCTCTCGCACGTGTTTTTGCTCGACTAGCCTGCGGGATGCATCCTCTCGCACGTGTTTTTGCTCGACTAGCCATGCGCATCCCAAAAAACCTGCGCATGCGCATCCCACAAAACCTCGCACGTGTTTGTGCTCGACTAGCCTGCGGGATGCATCCTCTCGCACGTGTTTTTACTCGACTAGCCTGCGGGATGCATCCTCTCGCACGTGTTTTTACTCGACTAGCCTGCGGGAAGCATCCCCTCGCACGTGTTTTTACTCGACTAGTCTGCGGGATGCATCCTCTCGCACGTGTTTGTGCTCGACTAGCCTGCGGGATGCATCCTCTCGCACGTGTTTTTACTTGACTAGCCTGCGGGATGCATCCTCTCGCACGTGTTTTTGCTCGACTAGCCTGCGGGATGCATCCTCTCGCACGTGTTTTTGCTCGACTAGCCTGCGGGATGCATCCTCTCGCACATGTTTTTACTCGACTAGCCTGCGGGATGCATCCTCTCGCACGTGTTTTTGCTCGACTAGCCTGCGGGATGCATCCTCTCGCACGTGTTTTTGCTCGACTAGCCTGCGGGATGCATCCTCTCGCACGTGTTTTTGCTCGACTAGCCTGCGGGATGCATCCTCTCGCACGTGTTTTTGCTCGACTAGCCTGCGGGATGCATCCTCTCGCACATGTTTTTGCTCGACTAGCCTGCGGGACGCATCCTCTCGCACGTGTTTTTACTCGACTAGCCTGCGGGATGCATCCTCTCGCACGTGTTTTTACTCGACTAGCCTGCGGGATGCATCCTCTCGCACGTGTTTTTGCTCGACTAGCCTGCGGGATGCATCCTCTCGCACGTGTTTTTGCTCGACTAGCCTGCGGGATGCATCCTCTCGCACGTGTTTTTGCTCGACTAGCCTGCGGGATGCATCCTCTCGCACATGTTTTTACTCGACTAGCCTGCGGGATGCATCCTCTCGCATGTGTTTTTGCTCGACTAGCCTGCGGGATGCATCCTCTCGCACGTGTTTTTGCTCGACTAGCCTGCGGGATGCATCCTCTCGCACGTGTTTTTGCTCGACTAGCCTGCGGGATGCATCCTCTCGCACGTGTTTTTGCTCGACTAGCCTGCGGGATGCATCCTCTCGCACGTGTTTTTACTCGACTAGCCTGCGGGATGCATCCTCTCGCACGAGTTTTTACTCGACTGGCCTGCGGGATGCATCCTCTCGAACGTGTTTTTGCTCGACTAGCCTGCGGGATGCATCCTCTCGCACGTGTTTTTACTCGACTAGCCTGCGGGATTCATCCTCTCGCACGTGTTTTTACTCGACTAGCCTGCGGGATGCATCCTCTCGCACGTGTTTTTGCTCGACTAGCCTGCAGGATTTATCCTCTCGCACGTGTTTTTACTCGACTAGCCTGCGGGATGCATCCTCTCGCACGTGTTTTTGCTCGACTAGCCTGCGGGATGCATTCTCTCGCACGTGTTTTTACTCGACTAGCCTGCGGGATGCATCCTCCCGCACGTGTTTTTACTCCACTAGCCTGCGGGATGCATCCTCTCGCACGTGTTTTTGCTCGACTAGCCTGCGGGATGCATCCTCTCGCACGTGTTTTTGCTCGACTAGCCTGCGGGATGCATCCTCTCGCACGTGTTTTTGCTCGACTAGCCTGCGGGACGCATCCTCTCGCACGTGTTTTTACTCGACTAGCCTGCGGGATGCATCCTCTCGCACGTGTTTTTACTCGACTAGCCTGCGGGATGCATCCTCTCGCACGTGTTTTTGCTCGACTAGCCTGCGGGATGCATCCTCTCGCACGTGTTTTTGCTCGACTAGCCTGCGGGATGCATCCTCTCGCACGTGTTTTTGCTCGACTAGCCTGCGGGATGCATCCTCTCGCACGTGTTTTTACTCGACTAGCCTGCGGGATGCATCCTCTCGCACGTGTTTTTGCTCGACTAGCCTGCGGGATGCATCCTCTCGCACGTGTTTTTGCTCGACTACCCATGCGCATCCCAAAAAACCTGTGCATGCGCATCCCAAAAAACCTGCGCATGCGCATCCCACAAAACCTGCGCATGCGCATCCCACAAAACTTCGCACGTGTTTTTACTCGACTAGCCTGCGGGATGCATCCTCTCGCACGTGTTTTTACTCGACTAGCCTGCGGGATGCATCCTCTCGCACGTGTTTTTGCTCGACTAGCCTGCGGGATGCATCCTCTCGCACGTGTTTTTGCTCGACTAGCCTGCGGGATGCATCCTCTCGCACGTGTTTTTGCTCGACTAGCCTGCGGGATGCATCCTCTCGCACGTGTTTTTGCTCGACTAGCCATGCTCATCCCAAAAAACCTGCGCATGCGCATCCCAAAAAACCTGCGCATGCGCATCCCACAAAACCTCGCACGTGTTTTTACTCGACTAGCCTGCGGGATGCATCCTCTCGCACGTGTTTTTACTCGACTAGCCTGCGGGATGCATCCTCTCGCACGTGTTTTTACTCGACTAGCCTGCAGGATGCATCCTCTCGCACGAGTTTTTACTCGACTAGCCTGCGGGATGCATCCTCTCGCACGTGTTTTTGCTCGACTAGCCTGCGGGATGCATCCTCTCGCACGTGTTTTTACTCGACTAGCCTGCGGGATTCATCCTCTCGCACGTGTTTTTACTCGACTAGCCTGCGGGATGCATCCTCTCGCACGTGTTTTTGCTCGACTAGCCTGCAGGATTCATCCTCTCGCACGTGTTTTTACTCGACTAGCCTACGGGATGCATCCTCTCGCACGTGTTTTTGCTCGACTAGCCTGCGGGATGCATCCTCTCGCACGTGTTTTTACTCGACTAGCCTGCGGGATGCATCCTCCCGCACGTGTTTTTACTCGACTAGCCTGCGGGATGCATACTCTCGCACGTGTTTTTGTTCGACTAGCCTGCGGGATGCATCCTCTTGCACGTGTTTTTGCTCGACTAGCCTGCGGGATGCATCCTCTCGCACGTGTTTTTGCTCGACTAGCCTGCGGGACGCATCCTCTCGCACGTGTTTTTACTCGACTAGCCTGCGGGATGCATCATCTCGCACGTGTTTTTACTCGACTAGCCTGCGGGATGCATCCTCTCGCACGTGTTTTTGCTCGACTAGCCTGCGGGATGCATCCTCTCGCACGTGTTTTTACTCGACTAGCCTGCGGGATTCATCCTCTCGCACGTGTTTTTACTCGACTAGCCTGCGGGATGCATCCTCTCGCACGTGTTTTTACTCGACTAGCCTGCGGGATGCATCCTCTCGCACGTGTTTTTACTCGACTAGCCTGCGGGATGCATCCTCTCGCACGTGTTTTTACTCGACTAGCCTGCGGGAAGCATCCTCTCGCACGTGTTTTTACTCGACTAGTCTGCGGGATGCATCCTCTCGCACGTGTTTTAGCTCGACTAGCCTGCGGGATGCATCCTCTCGCACGTGTTTTTGCTCGACTAGCCTGCGGGATGCATCCTCTCGCACGTGTATTTGCTCGACTAGCCTGCGGGATGCATCCTCTCGCACGTGTTTGTGCTCGACTAGCCTGCGGGATGCATCCTCTCGTACGTGTTTTTGCTCGACTAGCCTGCGGGATGCATCCTCTCGCACGTGTTTTTACTCGACTAGCCTGCGGGATGCATCCTCTCGCACGTGTTTTGACTCGACTAGCCTGCGGGATGCATCCTCTCGCACGTGTTTTTGCTCGACTAGCCTGCGGGATGCATCCTCTCGCACGTGTTTTTACTCGACTAGCCTGCGGGATGCATCCTCTCGCACGTGTTTTTACTCGACTAGCCTGCGGGATGCATCCTCTCGCACGTGTTTTTGCTCGACTAGCCTGCGGGATGCATCCTCTCGCACGTGTTTTTGCTCGACTAGCCTGCGGGATGCATCCTCTCGCACGTGTATTTGCTCGACTAGCCTGCGGGATGCATCCTCTCGCACGTGTTTGTGCTCGACTAGCCTGCGGGATGCATCCTCTCGCACGTGTTTTTACTTGACTAGCCTGCGGGATGCATCCTCTCGCACGTGTTTTTACTCGACTAGCCTGCGGGATGCATCCTCTCGCACGTGTTTTTACTCGACTAGCCTGCAGGATGCATCCTCTCGCACGAGTTTTTACTCGACTAGCCTGCGGGATGCATCCTCTCGCACGTGTTTTTGCTCGACTAGCCTGCGGGATGCATCCTCTCGCACGTGTTTTTACTCGACTAGCCTGCGGGATTCATCCTCTCGCACGTGTTTTTACTCGACTAGCCTGCGGGATGCATCCTCTCGCACGTGTTTTTGCTCGACTAGCCTGCAGGATTCATCCTCTCGCACGTGTTTTTACTCGACTAGCCTACGGGATGCATCCTCTCGCACGTGTTTTTGCTCGACTAGCCTGCGGGATGCATCCTCTCGCACGTGTTTTTACTCGACTAGCCTGCGGGATGCATCCTCCCGCACGTGTTTTTACTCGACTAGCCTGCGGGATGCATACTCTCGCACGTGTTTTTGTTCGACTAGCCTGCGGGATGCATCCTCTTGCACGTGTTTTTGCTCGACTAGCCTGCGGGATGCATCCTCTCGCACGTGTTTTTGCTCGACTAGCCTGCGGGACGCATCCTCTCGCACGTGTTTTTACTCGACTAGCCTGCGGGATGCATCATCTCGCACGTGTTTTTACTCGACTAGCCTGCGGGATGCATCCTCTCGCACGTGTTTTTGCTCGACTAGCCTGCGGGATGCATCCTCTCGCACGTGTTTTTACTCGACTAGCCTGCGGGATTCATCCTCTCGCACGTGTTTTTACTCGACTAGCCTGCGGGATGCATCCTCTCGCACGTGTTTTTACTCGACTAGCCTGCGGGATGCATCCTCTCGCACGTGTTTTTACTCGACTAGCCTGCGGGATGCATCCTCTCGCACGTGTTTTTACTCGACTAGCCTGCGGGAAGCATCCTCTCGCACGTGTTTTTACTCGACTAGTCTGCGGGATGCATCCTCTCGCACGTGTTTTAGCTCGACTAGCCTGCGGGATGCATCCTCTCGCACGTGTTTTTGCTCGACTAGCCTGCGGGATGCATCCTCTCGCACGTGTATTTGCTCGACTAGCCTGCGGGATGCATCCTCTCGCACGTGTTTGTGCTCGACTAGCCTGCGGGATGCATCCTCTCGTACGTGTTTTTGCTCGACTAGCCTGCGGGATGCATCCTCTCGCACGTGTTTTTACTCGACTAGCCTGCGGGATGCATCCTCTCGCACGTGTTTTGACTCGACTAGCCTGCGGGATGCATCCTCTCGCACGTGTTTTTGCTCGACTAGCCTGCGGGATGCATCCTCTCGCACGTGTTTTTACTCGACTAGCCTGCGGGATGCATCCTCTCGCACGTGTTTTTACTCGACTAGCCTGCGGGATGCATCCTCTCGCACGTGTTTTTGCTCGACTAGCCTGCGGGATGCATCCTCTCGCACGTGTTTTTGCTCGACTAGCCTGCGGGATGCATCCTCTCGCACGTGTATTTGCTCGACTAGCCTGCGGGATGCATCCTCTCGCACGTGTTTGTGCTCGACTAGCCTGCGGGATGCATCCTCTCGCACGTGTTTTTACTTGACTAGCCTGCGGGATGCATCCTCTCGCACGTGTTTTTGCTCGACTAGCCTGCAGGATGCATCCTCTCGCACGTGTTTTTGCTCGACTAGCCTGTGGGATGCATCCTCTCGCACGTGTTTTTGCTCGACTAGCCTGCGGGATGCATCCTCTCGCACGTGTTTTTGCTCGACTAGCCTGCGGGATGCATCCTCTCGCACGTGTTTTTGCTCGACTAGCCATGCGCATCCCAAAAAACCTGCGCATGCGCATCCCACAAAACCTCGCACGTGTTTTTACTCGACTAGCCTGCGGGATGCATCCTCTCGCACGTGTTTTTACTCGACTAGCCTGCGGGATGCATCCTCTCGCACGTATTTTTACTCGACTAGCCTGCGGGATGCATCCTCTCGCACGTGTTTTTACTCGACTAGCCTGCGGGATGCATCCTCTCGCACGTGTTTTTGCTCGACTAGCCTGCGGGATGCATCCTCTCGCACGTGTATTTGCTCGACTAGCCTGCGGGATGCATCCTCTCGCACGTGTTTGTGCTCGACTAGCCTGCGGGATGCATCCTCTCGCACGTGTTTTTACTTGACTAGCCTGCGGGATGCATCCTCTCGCACGTGTTTTTGCTCGTCTAGCCTGCGGGATGCATCCTCTCGCACGTGTTTTTGCTCGACTAGCCTGCGGGATGCATCCTCTCGCACATGTTTTTACTCGACTAGCCTGCGGGATGCATCCTCTCGCACGTGTTTTTGCTCGACTAGCCTGCGGGATGCATCCTCTCGCACGTGTTTTTGCTCGACTAGCCTGCGGGATGCATCCTCTCGCACGTGTTTTTGCTCGACTAGCCTGCGGGATGCATCCTCTCGCACGTGTTTTTACTCGACTAGCCTGCGGGATGCATCCTCTCGCACGAGTTTTTACTCGACTGGCCTGCGGGATGCATCCTCTCGAACGTGTTTTTGCTCGACTAGCCTGCGGGATGCATCCTCTCGCACGTGTTTTTACTCGACTAGCCTGCGGGATTCATCCTCTCGCACGTGTTTTTACTCGACTAGCCTGCGGGATGCATCCTCTCGCACGTGTTTTTGCTCGACTAGCCTGCAGGATTTATCCTCACGCACGTGTTTTTACTCGACTAGCCTGCGGGATGCATCCTCTCGCACGTGTTTTTGCTCGACTAGCCTGCGGGATGCATTCTCTCGCACGTGTTTTTACTCGACTAGCCTGCGGGATGCATCCTCCCGCACGTGTTTTTACTCCACTAGCCTGCGGGATGCATCCTCTCGCACGTGTTTTTGCTCGACTAGCCTGCGGGATGCATCCTCTCGCACGTGTTTTTGCTCGACTAGCCTGCGGGATGCATCCTCTCGCACGTGTTTTTGCTCGACTAGCCTGCGGGACGCATCCTCTCGCACGTGTTTTTACTCGACTAGCCTGCGGGATGCATCCTCTCGCACGTGTTTTTACTCGACTAGCCTGCGGGATGCATCCTCTCGCACGTGTTTTTGCTCGACTAGCCTGCGGGATGCATCCTCTCGCACGTGTTTTTGCTCGACTAGCCTGCGGGATGCATCCTCTCGCACGTGTTTTTGCTCGACTAGCCTGCGGGATGCATCCTCTCGCACGTGTTTTTACTCGACTAGCCTGCGGGATGCATCCTCTCGCACGTGTTTTTGCTCGACTAGCCTGCGGGATGCATCCTCTCGCACGTGTTTTTGCTCGACTACCCATGCGCATCCCAAAAAACCTGTGCATGCGCATCCCAAAAAACCTGCGCATGCGCATCCCACAAAACCTGCGCATGCGCATCCCACAAAACTTCGCACGTGTTTTTACTCGACTAGCCTGCGGGATGCATCCTCTCGCACGTGTTTTTACTCGACTAGCCTGCGGGATGCATCCTCTCGCACGTGTTTTTGCTCGACTAGCCTGCGGGATGCATCCTCTCGCACGTGTTTTTGCTCGACTAGCCTGCGGGATGCATCCTCTCGCACGTGTTTTTGCTCGACTAGCCTGCGGGATGCATCCTCTCGCACGTGTTTTTGCTCGACTAGCCATGCTCATCCCAAAAAACCTGCGCATGCGCATCCCAAAAAACCTGCGCATGCGCATCCCACAAAACCTCGCACGTGTTTTTACTCGACTAGCCTGCGGGATGCATCCTCTCGCACGTGTTTTTACTCGACTAGCCTGCGGGATGCATCCTCTCGCACGTGTTTTTACTCGACTAGCCTGCAGGATGCATCCTCTCGCACGAGTTTTTACTCGACTAGCCTGCGGGATGCATCCTCTCGCACGTGTTTTTGCTCGACTAGCCTGCGGGATGCATCCTCTCGCACGTGTTTTTACTCGACTAGCCTGCGGGATTCATCCTCTCGCACGTGTTTTTACTCGACTAGCCTGCGGGATGCATCCTCTCGCACGTGTTTTTGCTCGACTAGCCTGCAGGATTCATCCTCTCGCACGTGTTTTTACTCGACTAGCCTGCGGGATGCATCCTCTCGCACGTGTTTTTGCTCGACTAGCCTGCGGGATGCATCCTCTCGCACGTGTTTTTACTCGACTAGCCTGCGGGATGCATCCTCCCGCACGTGTTTTTACTCGACTAGCCTGCGGGATGCATACTCTCGCACGTGTTTTTGTTCGACTAGCCTGCGGGATGCATCCTCTTGCACGTGTTTTTGCTCGACTAGCCTGCGGGATGCATCCTCTCGCACGTGTTTTTGCTCGACTAGCCTGCGGGACGCATCCTCTCGCACGTGTTTTTACTCGACTAGCCTGCGGGATGCATCATCTCGCACGTGTTTTTACTCGACTAGCCTGCGGGATGCATCCTCTCGCACGTGTTTTTGCTCGACTAGCCTGCGGGATGCATCCTCTCGCACGTGTTTTTACTCGACTAGCCTGCGGGATTCATCCTCTCGCACGTGTTTTTACTCGACTAGCCTGCGGGATGCATCCTCTCGCACGTGTTTTTACTCGACTAGCCTGCGGGATGCATCCTCTCGCACGTGTTTTTACTCGACTAGCCTGCGGGATGCATCCTCTCGCACGTGTTTTTACTCGACTAGCCTGCGGGAAGCATCCTCTCGCACGTGTTTTTACTCGACTAGTCTGCGGGATGCATCCTCTCGCACGTGTTTTAGCTCGACTAGCCTGCGGGATGCATCCTCTCGCACGTGTTTTTGCTCGACTAGCCTGCGGGATGCATCCTCTCGCACGTGTATTTGCTCGACTAGCCTGCGGGATGCATCCTCTCGCACGTGTTTGTGCTCGACTAGCCTGCGGGATGCATCCTCTCGTACGTGTTTTTGCTCGACTAGCCTGCGGGATGCATCCTCTCGCACGTGTTTTTACTCGACTAGCCTGCGGGATGCATCCTCTCGCACGTGTTTTGACTCGACTAGCCTGCGGGATGCATCCTCTCGCACGTGTTTTTGCTCGACTAGCCTGCGGGATGCATCCTCTCGCACGTGTTTTTACTCGACTAGCCTGCGGGATGCATCCTCTCGCACGTGTTTTTACTCGACTAGCCTGCGGGATGCATCCTCTCGCACGTGTTTTTGCTCGACTAGCCTGCGGGATGCATCCTCTCGCACGTGTTTTTGCTCGACTAGCCTGCGGGATGCATCCTCTCGCACGTGTATTTGCTCGACTAGCCTGCGGGATGCATCCTCTCGCACGTGTTTGTGCTCGACTAGCCTGCGGGATGCATCCTCTCGCACGTGTTTTTACTTGACTAGCCTGCGGGATGCATCCTCTCGCACGTGTTTTTGCTCGACTAGCCTGCAGGATGCATCCTCTCGCACGTGTTTTTGCTCGACTAGCCTGTGGGATGCATCCTCTCGCACGTGTTTTTGCTCGACTAGCCTGCGGGATGCATCCTCTCGCACGTGTTTTTGCTCGACTAGCCTGCGGGATGCATCCTCTCGCACGTGTTTTTGCTCGACTAGCCATGCGCATCCCAAAAAACCTGCGCATGCGCATCCCACAAAACCTCGCACGTGTTTTTACTCGACTAGCCTGCGGGATGCATCCTCTCGCACGTGTTTTTACTCGACTAGCCTGCGGGATGCATCCTCTCGCACGTATTTTTACTCGACTAGCCTGCGGGATGCATCCTCTCGCACGTGTTTTTACTCGACTAGCCTGCGGGATGCATCCTCTCGCACGTGTTTTTGCTCGACTAGCCTGCGGGATGCATCCTCTCGCACGTGTATTTGCTCGACTAGCCTGCGGGATGCATCCTCTCGCACGTGTTTGTGCTCGACTAGCCTGCGGGATGCATCCTCTCGCACGTGTTTTTACTTGACTAGCCTGCGGGATGCATCCTCTCGCACGTGTTTTTGCTCGTCTAGCCTGCGGGATGCATCCTCTCGCACGTGTTTTTGCTCGACTAGCCTGCGGGATGCATCCTCTCGCACATGTTTTTACTCGACTAGCCTGCGGGATGCATCCTCTCGCACGTGTTTTTGCTCGACTAGCCTGCGGGATGCATCCTCTCGCACGTGTTTTTGCTCGACTAGCCTGCGGGATGCATCCTCTCGCACGTGTTTTTGCTCGACTAGCCATGCGCATCCCAAAAAACTTGCGCATGCGCATCCCAAAAAACCTGCGCATGCGCATCCCACAAAACCTGCGCATGCGCATCCCACAAAACCTCGCACGTGTTTGTGCTCGACTAGCCTGCGGGATGCATCCTCTCGCACGTGTTTTTACTCGACTAGCCTGCGGGATGCATCCTCTCGCACGTGTTTTTACTCGACTAGCCTGCGGGAAGCATCCCCTCGCACGTGTTTTTACTCGACTAGTCTGCGGGATGCATCCTCTCGCACGTGTTTTTGCTCGACTAGCCTGCGGGATGCATCCTCTCGCACGTGTTTTTGCTCGACTAGCCTGCGGGATGCATCCTCTCGCACGTGTATTTGCTCGACTAGCCTGCGGGATGCATCCTCTCGCACGTGTTTTTGCTCGACTAGCCTGCGGGATGCATCCTCTCGCACGTGTTTTTACTCGACTAGCCTGCGGGATGCATCCTCTCGCACGTGTTTTTGCTCGACTAGCCTGCGGGATGCATCCTCTCGCACGTGTTTTTGCTCGACTAGCCTGCGGGATGCATCCTCTCGCACATGTTTTTACTCGACTAGCCTGCGGGATGCATCCTCTCGCACGTGTTTTTGCTCGACTAGCCTGCGGGATGCATCCTCTCGCACGTGTTTTTGCTCGACTAGCCTGCGGGATGCATCCTCTCGCACGTGTTTTTGCTCGACTAGCCTGCGGGATGCATCCTCTCGCACGTGTTTTTACTCGACTAGCCTGCGGGATGCATCCTCTCGCACGAGTTTTTACTCGACTAGCCTGCGGGATGCATCCTCTCGAACGTGTTTTTGCTCGACTAGCCTGCGGGATGCATCCTCTCGCACGTGTTTTTACTCGACTAGCCTGCGGGATGCATCCTCTCGCACGTGTTTTTACTCGACTAGCCTGCGGGATGCATCCTCTCGCACGTGTTTTTGCTCGACTAGCCTGCGGGATGCATCCTCTCGCACGTGTTTTTACTCGACTAGCCTGCGGGATGCATCCTCTCGCACGTGTTTTTACTCGACTAGCCTGCGGGATGCATCCTCTCGCACGAGTTTTTACTCGACTAGCCTGCGGGATGCATCCTCTCGAACGTGTTTTTGCTCGACTAGCCTGCGGGATGCATCCTCTCGCACGTGTTTTTACTCAACTAGCCTGCGGGATTCATCCTCTCGCACGTGTTTTTACTCGACTAGCCTGCGGGATGCATCCTCTCGCACGTGTTTTTGCTCGACTAGCCTGCAGGATTTATCCTCTCGCACGTGTTTTTACTCGACTAGCCTGCGGGATGCATCCTCTCGCACGTGTTTTTGCTCGACTAGCCTGCGGGATTCATCCTCTCGCACGTGTTTTTGCTCGACTAGCCTGCGGGATGCATCCTCTCGCACATGTTTTTACTCGACTAGCCTGCGGGATGCATCCTCTCGCACGTGTTTTTGCTCGACTAGCCTGCGGGATGCATCCTCTCGCACGTGTTTTTGCTCGACTAGCCTGCGGGATGCATCCTCTCGCACGTGTTTTTGCTCGACTAGCCTGCGGGATGCATCCTCCCGCACGTGTTTTTGCTCGACTAGCCTGCGGGATGCATCCTCTCGCACGTGTTTTTACTCGACTAGCCTGCGGGATGCATCCTCTCGCACGTGTTTTTGCTCGACTAGCCTGCAGGATTTATCCTCTCGCACGTGTTTTTACTCGACTAGCCTGCGGGATGCATCCTCTCGCACGTGTTTTTGCTCGACTAGCCTGCGGGATTCATCCTCTCGCACGTGTTTTTACTCGACTAGCCTGCGGGATGCATCCTCTCGCACGTGTTTTTGCTCGACTAGCCTGCGGGATGCATACTCTCGCACGTGTTTTTGTTCGACTAGCCTGCGGGATGCATCCTCTCGCACGTGTTTTTGCTCGACTAGCCTGCGGGATGCATCCTCTCGCACGTGTTTTTGCTCGACTAGCCTGCGGGACGCATCCTCTCGCACGTGTTTTTACTCGACTAGCCTGCGGGATGCATCCTCTCGCACGTGTTTTTACTCGACTAGCCTGCGGGAAGCATCCTCTTGCACGTGTTTTTACTCGACTAGCCTGCGGGATGCATCCTCTCGCACGTATTTTTACTCGACTAGCCATGCGCATCCCAAAAAACCTGTGCATGCGCATCCCAAAAAACCTGCGCATGCGCATCCCACAAAACCTGCGCATGCGCATCCCACAAAACTTCGCACGTGTTTTTACTCGACTAGCCTGCGGGATGCATCCTCTCGCACGTGTTTTTACTCGACTAGCCTGCGGGATGCATCCTCTCGCACGTGTTTTTGCTCGACTAGCCTGCGGGATGCATCCTCTCGCACGTGTTTTTACTCGACTAGCCTGCGGGATTCATCCTCTCGCACGTGTTTTTACTCGACTAGCCTGCGGGATGCATCCTCTCGCACGTATTTTTACTCGACTAGCCATGCGCATCCCAAAAAACCTGTGCATGCGCATCCCAAAAAACCTGCGCATGCGCATCCCACAAAACCTGCGCATGCGCATCCCACAAAACTTCGCACGTGTTTTTACTCGACTAGCCTGCGGGATGCATCCTCTCGCACGTGTTTTTACTCGACTAGCCTGCGGGATGCATCCTCTCGCACGTGTTTTTGCTCGACTAGCCTGCGGGATGCATCCTCTCGCACGTGTTTTTACTCGACTAGCCTGCGGGATTCATCCTCTCGCACGTGTTTTTACTCGACTAGCCTGCGGGATGCATCCTCTCGCACGTGTTTTTACTCGACTAGCCTGCGGGATGCATCCTCTCGCACGTGTTTTTACTCGACTAGCCTGCGGGATGCATCCTCTCGCACGTGTTTTTACTCGACTAGCCTGCGGGAAGCATCCTCTCGCACGTGTTTTTACTCGACTAGTCTGCGGGATGCATCCTCTCGCACGTGTTTTAGCTCGACTAGCCTGCGGGATGCATCCTCTCGCACGTGTTTTTGCTCGACTAGCCTGCGGGATGCATCCTCTCGCACGTGTATTTGCTCGACTAGCCTGCGGGATGCATCCTCTCGCACGTGTTTGTGCTCGACTAGCCTGCGGGATGCATCCTCTCGCACGTGTTTTTACTTGACTAGCCTGCGGGATGCATCCTCTCGCACGTGTTTTTGCTCGACTAGCCTGCGGGATGCATCCTCTCGCACGTGTTTTTGCTCGACTAGCCTGCGGGATGCATCCTCTCGCACGTGTTTTTGCTCGACTAGCCTGCGGGATGCATCCTCTCGCACGTGTTTTTGCTCGACTAGCCTGCGGGATGCATCCTCTCGCACGTGTTTTTACTCGACTAGCCTGCGGGATGCATCCTCTCGCACGTGTTTTTGCTCGACTAGCCTGCGGGATGCATCCTCTCGCACGTGTTTTTGCTCGACTAGCCATGCGCATCCCAAAAAACCTGTGCATGCGCATACCAAAAAACCTGCGCATGCGCATCCCACAAAACCTGCGCATGCGCATCCCACAAAACTTCGCACGTGTTTTTACTCGACTAGCCTGCGGGATGCATCCTCTCGCACGTGTTTTGACTCGACTAGCCTGCGGGATGCATCCTCTCGCACGTGTTTTTGCTCGACTAGCCTGCGGGATGCATCCTCTCGCACGTGTTTTTACTCGACTAGCCTGCGGGATTCATCCTCTCGCACGTGTTTTTACTCGACTAGCCTGCGGGATGCATCCTCTCGCACGTGTTTTTGCTCGTCTAGCCTGCGGGATGCATCCTCTCGCACGTGTTTTTGCTCGACTAGCCTGCGGGATGCATCCTCTCGCACATGTTTTTACTCGACTAGCCTGCGGGATGCATCCTCTCGCACGTGTTTTTGCTCGACTAGCCTGCGGGATGCATCCTCTCGCACGTGTTTTTGCTCGACTAGCCTGCGGGATGCATCCTCTCGCACGTGTTTTTGCTCGACTAGCCATGCGCATCCCAAAAAACCTGCGCATGCGCATCCCAAAAAACCTGCGCATGCGCATCCCACAAAACCTGCGCATGCGCATCCCACAAAACGTCGCACGTGTTTGTGCTCGACTAGCCTGCGGGATGCATCCTCTCGCACGTGTTTTTACTCGACTAGCCTGCGGGATGCATCCTCTCGCACGTGTTTTTACTCGACTAGCCTGCGGGATGCATCCTCTCGCACGTGTTTTTACTCGACTAGCCTGCGGGAAGCATCCCCTCGCACGTGTTTTTACTCGACTAGTCTGCGGGATGCATCCTCTCGCACGTGTTTTTGCTCGACTAGCCTGCGGGATGCATCCTCTCGCACGTGTTTTTGCTCGACTAGCCTGCGGGATGCATCCTCTCGCACGTGTATTTGCTCGACTAGCCTGCGGGATGCATCCTCTCGCACGTGTTTTTGCTCGACTAGCCTGCGGGATGCATCCTCTCGCACGTGTTTTTACTCGACTAGCCTGCGGGATGCATCCTCTCGCACGTGTTTTTGCTCGACTAGCCTGCGGGATGCATCCTCTCGCACGTGTTTTTGCTCGACTAGCCTGCGGGATGCATCCTCTCGCACATGTTTTTACTCGACTAGCCTGCGGGATGCATCCTCTCGCACGTGTTTTTGCTCGACTAGCCTGCGGGATGCATCCTCTCGCACGTGTTTTTGCTCGACTAGCCTGCGGGATGCATCCTCTCGCACGTGTTTTTGCTCGACTAGCCTGCGGGATGCATCCTCCCGCACGTGTTTTTGCTCGACTAGCCTGCGGGATGCATCCTCTCGCACGTGTTTTTACTCGACTAGCCTGCGGGATGCATCCTCTCGCACGAGTTTTTACTCGACTAGCCTGCGGGATGCATCCTCTCGAACGTGTTTTTGCTCGACTAGCCTGCGGGATGCATCCTCTCGCACGTGTTTTTACTCGACTAGCCTGCGGGATGCATCCTCTCGCACGTGTTTTTACTCGACTAGCCTGCGGGATGCATCCTCTCGCACGTGTTTTTGCTCGACTAGCCTGCGGGATGCATCCTCTCGCACGTGTTTTTACTCGACTAGCCTGCGGGATGCATCCTCTCGCACGTGTTTTTACTCGACTAGCCTGCGGGATGCATCCTCTCGCACGAGTTTTTACTCGACTAGCCTGCGGGATGCATCCTCTCGAACGTGTTTTTGCTCGACTAGCCTGCGGGATGCATCCTCTCGCACGTGTTTTTACTCGACTAGCCTGCGGGATTCATCCTCTCGCACGTGTTTTTACTCGACTAGCCTGCGGGATGCATCCTCTCGCACGTGTTTTTGCTCGACTAGCCTGCAGGATTTATCCTCTCGCACGTGTTTTTACTCGACTAGCCTGCGGGATGCATCCTCTCGCACGTGTTTTTGCTCGACTAGCCTGCGGGATTCATCCTCTCGCACGTGTTTTTGCTCGACTAGCCTGCGGGATGCATCCTCTCGCACATGTTTTTACTCGACTAGCCTGCGGGATGCATCCTCTCGCACGTGTTTTTGCTCGACTAGCCTGCGGGATGCATCCTCTCGCACGTGTTTTTGCTCGACTAGCCTGCGGGATGCATCCTCTCGCACGTGTTTTTGCTCGACTAGCCTGCGGGATGCATCCTCCCGCACGTGTTTTTGCTCGACTAGCCTGCGGGATGCATCCTCTCGCACGTGTTTTTACTCGACTAGCCTGCGGGATGCATCCTCTCGCACGAGTTTTTACTCGACTAGCCTGCGGGATGCATCCTCTCGAACGTGTTTTTGCTCGACTAGCCTGCGGGATGGCTCCTCTCGCACGTGTTTTTACTCGACTAGCCTGCGGGATTCATCCTCTCGCACGTGTTTTTACTCGACTAGCCTGCGGGATGCATCCTCTCGCACGTGTTTTTGCTCGACTAGCCTGCAGGATTTATCCTCTCGCACGTGTTTTTACTCGACTAGCCTGCGGGATGCATCCTCTCGCACGTGTTTTTGCTCGACTAGCCTGCGGGATTCATCCTCTCGCACGTGTTTTTACTCGACTAGCCTGCGGGATGCATCCTCTCGCACGTGTTTTTGCTCGACTAGCCTGCGGGATGCATACTCTCGCACGTGTTTTTGTTCGACTAGCCTGCGGGATGCATCCTCTCGCACGTGTTTTTGCTCGACTAGCCTGCGGGATGCATCCTCTCGCACGTGTTTTTGCTCGACTAGCCTGCGGGACGCATCCTCTCGCACGTGTTTTTACTCGACTAGCCTGCGGGATGCATCCTCTCGCACGTGTTTTTACTCGACTAGCCTGCGGGAAGCATCCTCTTGCACGTGTTTTTACTCGACTAGCCTGCGGGATGCATCCTCTCGCACGTATTTTTACTCGACTAGCCATGCGCATCCCAAAAAACCTGTGCATGCGCATCCCAAAAAACCTGCGCATGCGCATCCCACAAAACCTGCGCATGCGCATCCCACAAAACTTCGCACGTGTTTTTACTCGACTAGCCTGCGGGATGCATCCTCTCGCACGTGTTTTTACTCGACTAGCCTGCGGGATGCATCCTCTCGCACGTGTTTTTGCTCGACTAGCCTGCGGGATGCATCCTCTCGCACGTGTTTTTACTCGACTAGCCTGCGGGATTCATCCTCTCGCACGTGTTTTTACTCGACTAGCCTGCGGGATGCATCCTCTCGCACGTATTTTTACTCGACTAGCCATGCGCATCCCAAAAAACCTGTGCATGCGCATCCCAAAAAACCTGCGCATGCGCATCCCACAAAACCTGCGCATGCGCATCCCACAAAACTTCGCACGTGTTTTTACTCGACTAGCCTGCGGGATGCATCCTCTCGCACGTGTTTTTACTCGACTAGCCTGCGGGATGCATCCTCTCGCACGTGTTTTTGCTCGACTAGCCTGCGGGATGCATCCTCTCGCACGTGTTTTTACTCGACTAGCCTGCGGGATTCATCCTCTCGCACGTGTTTTTACTCGACTAGCCTGCGGGATGCATCCTCTCGCACGTGTTTTTACTCGACTAGCCTGCGGGATGCATCCTCTCGCACGTGTTTTTACTCGACTAGCCTGCGGGATGCATCCTCTCGCACGTGTTTTTACTCGACTAGCCTGCGGGAAGCATCCTCTCGCACGTGTTTTTACTCGACTAGTCTGCGGGATGCATCCTCTCGCACGTGTTTTAGCTCGACTAGCCTGCGGGATGCATCCTCTCGCACGTGTTTTTGCTCGACTAGCCTGCGGGATGCATCCTCTCGCACGTGTATTTGCTCGACTAGCCTGCGGGATGCATCCTCTCGCACGTGTTTGTGCTCGACTAGCCTGCGGGATGCATCCTCTCGCACGTGTTTTTACTTGACTAGCCTGCGGGATGCATCCTCTCGCACGTGTTTTTGCTCGACTAGCCTGCGGGATGCATCCTCTCGCACGTGTTTTTGCTCGACTAGCCTGCGGGATGCATCCTCTCGCACGTGTTTTTGCTCGACTAGCCTGCGGGATGCATCCTCTCGCACGTGTTTTTGCTCGACTAGCCTGCGGGATGCATCCTCTCGCACGTGTTTTTACTCGACTAGCCTGCGGGATGCATCCTCTCGCACGTGTTTTTGCTCGACTAGCCTGCGGGATGCATCCTCTCGCACGTGTTTTTGCTCGACTAGCCATGCGCATCCCAAAAAACCTGTGCATGCGCATACCAAAAAACCTGCGCATGCGCATCCCACAAAACCTGCGCATGCGCATCCCACAAAACTTCGCACGTGTTTTTACTCGACTAGCCTGCGGGATGCATCCTCTCGCACGTGTTTTGACTCGACTAGCCTGCGGGATGCATCCTCTCGCACGTGTTTTTGCTCGACTAGCCTGCGGGATGCATCCTCTCGCACGTGTTTTTACTCGACTAGCCTGCGGGATTCATCCTCTCGCACGTGTTTTTACTCGACTAGCCTGCGGGATGCATCCTCTCGCACGTGTTTTTGCTCGACTAGCCTGCGGGATGCATCCTCTCGCACGTGTTTTTACTCGACTAGCCATGCGCATCCCAAAAAACCTGCGCATGCGCATCCCAAAAAACCTGCGCATGCGCATCCCACAAAACCTGCGCATGCGCATCCCACAAAACTTCGCACGTGTTTTTACTCGACTAGCCTGCGGGATGCATCCTCTCGCACGTATTTTTACTCGACTAGCCATGCGCATCCCAAAAAACCTGCGCATGCGCATCCCAAAAAACCTGCGCATGCGCAACCCACAAAACATGCGCATGCGCATCCCACAAAACTTCGCACGTGTTTTTACTCGACTAGCCTGCGGGATGCATCCTCTCGCACGTGTTTTTACTCGACTAGCCTGCGGGATGCATCCTCTCGCACGTGTTTTTGCTCGACTAGCCTGCGGGATGCATCCTCTCGCACGTGTTTTTGCTCGACTAGCCTGCGGGATGCATCCTCTCGCACGTGTATTTGCTCGACTAGCCTGCGGGATGCATCCTCTCGCACGTGTTTGTGCTCGACTAGCCTGCGGGATGCATCCTCTCGCACGTGTTTTTACTTGACTAGCCTGCGGGATGCATCCTCTCGCACGTGTTTTTGCTCGACTAGCCTGCGGGATGCATCCTCTCGCACGTGTTTTTGCTCGACTAGCCTGCGGGATGCATCCTCTCGCACGTGTTTTTGCTCGACTAGCCATGCGCATCCCAAAAAACCTGCGCATGCGCATCCCACAAAACCTCGCACGTGTTTGTGCTCGACTAGCCTGCGGGATGCATCCTCTCGCACGTGTTTTTACTCGACTAGCCTGCGGGATGCATCCTCTCGCACGTGTTTTTACTCGACTAGCCTGCGGGATGCATCCTCTCGCACGTGTTTTTACTCGACTAGCCTGCGGGAAGCATCCCCTCGCACGTGTTTTTACTCGACTAGTCTGCGGGATGCATCCTCTCGCACGTGTTTTTGCTCGACTAGCCTGCGGGATGCATCCTCTCGCACGTGTTTTTGCTCGACTAGCCTGCGGGATGCATCCTCTCGCACGTGTTTTTACTCGACTAGCCATGCGCATCCCAAAAAACCTGCGCATGCGCATCCCAAAAAACCTGCGCATGCGCATCCCACAAAACCTGCGCATGCGCATCCCACAAAACTTCGCACGTGTTTTTACTCGACTAGCCTGCGGGATGCATCCTCTCGCACGTGTTTTTACTCTACTAGCCTGCGGGATGCATCCTCTCGCACGTGTTTTTGCTCGACTAGCCTGCGGGATGCATCCTCTCGCACGTGTTTTTGCTCGACTAGCCTGCGGGATGCATCCTCTCGCACGTGTATTTGCTCGACTAGCCTGCGGGATGCATCCTCTCGCACGTGTTCGTGCTCGACTAGCCTGCGGGATGCATCCTCTCGCACGTGTTTTTACTTGACTAGCCTGCGGGATGCATCCTCTCGCACGTGTTTTTGCTCGACTAGCCTGCGGGATGCATCCTCTCGCACGTGTTTTTGCTCGACTAGCCTGCGGGATGCATCCTCTCGCACGTGTTTTTGCTCGACTAGCCTGCGGGATGCATCCTCTCGCACGTGTTTTTGCTCGACTAGCCTGCGGGATGCATCCTCTCGCACGTGTTTTTGCTCGACTAGCCATGCGCATCCCAAAAAACCTGCGCATGCGCATCCCACAAAACCTCGCACGTGTTTGTGCTCGACTAGCCTGCGGGATGCATCCTCTCGCACGTGTTTTTACTCGACTAGCCTGCGGGATGCATCCTCTCGCACGTGTTTTTACTCGACTAGCCTGCGGGATGCATCCTCTCGCACGTGTTTTTACTCGACTAGCCTGCGGGAAGCATCCCCTCGCACGTGTTTTTACTCGACTAGTCTGCGGGATGCATCCTCTCGCACGTGTTTTTGCTCGACTAGCCTGCGGGATGCATCCTCTCGCACGTGTTTTTGCTCGACTAGCCTGCGGGATGCATCCTCTCGCACGTGTTTTTGCTCGACTAGCCTGCGGGATGCATCCTCTCGCACGTGTTTTTGCTCGACTAGCCTGCGGGATGCATCCTCTCGCACGTGTTTCTGCTCGACTAGCCTGCGGGATGCATCCTCTCGCACGTGTTTCTGCTCGACTAGCCTGCGGGATGCATCCTCTCGCACGTGTTTTTGCTCGACTAGCCATGCGCATCCCAAAAAACCTGCGCATGCGCATCCCAAAAAACCTGCGCATGCGCATCCCACAAAACCTGAGCATGCGCATCCCAAAAACCCTGCGCATGCGCATCCCACAATACCTCGCACGTGTTCTTACTCGACTAGCCTGCGGGATGCATCCTCTCGCACGTGTTTTTACTCGACTAGCCTGCGGGATGCATCCTCTCGCACGTGTTTTTGCTCGTCTAGCCTGCGGGATGCATCCTCTCGCACGTGTTTTTGCTCGACTAGCCTGCGGGATGCATCCTCTCGCACATGTTTTTACTCGACTAGCCTGCGGGATGCATCCTCTCGCACGTGTTTTTGCTCGACTAGCCTGCGGGATGCATCCTCTCGCACGTGTTTTTGCTCGACTAGCCTGCGGGATGCATCCTCTCGCACGTGTTTCTGCTCGACTAGCCTGCGGGATGCATCCTCTCGCACGTGTTTTTGCTCGACTAGCCATGCGCATCCCAAAAAACCTGCGCATGCGCATCCCAAAAAACCTGCGCATGCGCATCCCACAAAACCTGCGCATGCGCATCCCACAAAACCTCGCACGTGTTTGTGCTCGACTAGCCTGCGGGATGCATCCTCTCGCACGTGTTTTTACTCGACTAGCCTGCGGGATGCATCCTCTCGCACGTGTTTTTACTCGACTAGCCTGCGGGATGCATCCTCTCGCACGTGTTTTTACTCGACTAGCCTGCGGGAAGCATCCCCTCGCACGTGTTTTTACTTGACTAGCCTGCGGGATGCATCCTCTCGCACGTGTTTTTGCTCGTCTAGCCTGCGGGATGCATCCTCTCGCACGTGTTTTTGCTCGACTAGCCTGCGGGATGCATCCTCTCGCACATGTTTTTACTCGACTAGCCTGCGGGATGCATCCTCTCGCACGTGTTTTTGCTCGACTAGCCTGCGGGATGCATCCTCTCGCACGGGTTTTTGCTCGACTAGCCTGCGGGATGCATCCTCTCGCACGTGTTTCTGCTCGACTAGCCTGCGGGATGCATCCTCTCGCACGTGTTTTTGCTCGACTAGCCATGCGCATCCCAAAAAACCTGCGCATGCGCATCCCAAAAAACCTGCGCATGCGCATCCCACAAAACCTGGGCATGCGCATCCCACAAAACTTCGCACGTGTTTTTACTCGACTAGCCTGCGGGATGCATCCTCTCGCACGTGTTTTTACTCGACTAGCCTGCGGGATGCATCCTCTCGCACGTGTTTTTGCTCGACTAGCCTGCGGGATGCATCCTCTCGCACGTGTTTTTGCTCGACTAGCCTGCGGGATGCATCCTCTCGCACGTGTATTTGCTCGACTAGCCTGCGGGATGCATCCTCTCGCACGTGTTTTTACTCGACTAGCCTGCGGGAAGCATCCTCTCGCACGTGTTTTTACTCGACTAGTCTGCGGGATGCATCCTCTCGCACGTGTTTTTACTCGACTAGCCTGCGGGAAGCATCCTCTTGCACGTGTTTTTACTCGACTAGCCTGCGGGATGCATCCTCTCGCACGTGTTTTTACTCGACTAGCCTGCGGGATGCATCCTCTCGCACGTGTTTTTGCTCGACTAGCCTGCGGAATGCATCCTCTCGCACGTGTTTTTGCTCGACTAGCCATGCGCATCCCAAAAAACCTGTGCATGCGCATCCCAAAAAACCTGCGCATGCGCATCCCACAAAACCTGCGCATGCGCATCCCACAAAACTTCGCACGTGTTTTTACTCGACTAGCCTGCGGGATGCATCCTCTCGCACGTGTTTTTACTCGACTAGCCTGCGGGATGCATCCTCTCGCACGTGTTTGTGCTCGACTAGCCTGCGGGATGCATCCTCTCGCACGTGTTTTTACTTGACTAGCCTGCGGGATGCATCCTCTCGCACGTGTTTTTGCTCGACTAGCCTGCGGGATGCATCCTCTCGCACGTGTTTTTGCTCGACTAGCCTGCGGGATGCATCCTCTCGCACGTGTTTTTACTCGACTAGCCTGCGGGATGCATCCTCTCGCACGTGTTTTTGCTCGACTAGCCTGCGGGATGCATCCTCTCGCACGTGTTTTTACTCGACTAGCCTGCGGGATTCATCCTCCCGCACGTGCTTTTACTCGACTAGCCTGCGGGATGCATCCTCTCGCACGTGTTTTTGCTCGACTAGCCTGCAGGATTCATCCTCTCGCACGTGTTTTTACTCGACTAGCCTGCGGGATGCATCCTCTCGCACGTGTTTTTACTCGACTAGCCTGCGGGACGCATCCTCCCGCACGTGTTTTTACTCGACTAGTCTGCGGGATGCATCCTCTCGCACGTGTTTTTGCTCGACTAGCCTGCAGGATGCATCCTCTCGCACGTGTTTTTGCTCGACTAGCCTGCGGGATGCATCCTCTCGCACGTGTTTTTGCTCGACTAGCCTGCGGGATGCATCCTCTCGCACGTGTTTTTGCTCGACTAGCCTGCGGGATGCATCCTCTCGCACGTGTTTTTACTCGACTAGCCATGCGCATCCCAAAAAACCTGCGCATGCGCATCCCAAAAAACCTGCGCATGCGCATCCCACAAAACCTCGCACGTGTTTTTACTCGACTAGCCTGCGGGATGCATCCTCTCGCACGTGTTTTTACTCGACTAGCCTGCAGGATGCATCCTCTCGCACGAGTTTTTACTCGACTAGCCTGCGGGATGCATCCTCTCGCACGTGTTTTTACTCGACTAGCCTGCGGGATTCATCCTCTCGCACGTGTTTTTACTCGACGAGCCTGCGGGATGCATCCTCTCGCACGTGTTTTTGCTCGACTAGCCTGCAGGATTCATCCTCTCGCACGTGTTTTTACTCGACTAGCCTGCGGGATGCATCCTCTCGCACGTGTTTTTACTCGACTAGCCTGCGGGAAGCATCCTCTTGCACGTGTTTTTACTCGACTAGCCTGCGGGATGCATCCTCTCGCACGTGTTTTTACTCGACTAGCCTGCGGGAAGCATCCTCTCGCACGTGTTTTTACTCGACTAGCCTGCGGGAAGCATCCTCTCGCACGTGTTTTTACTCGACTAGTCTGCGGGATGCATCCTCTCGCACGTGTTTTTGCTCGACTATCCTGCGGGATGCATCCTCTCGCACGTGTTTTTGCTCGACTAGCCTGCGGGATGCATCCTCTCGCACGTGTTTTTGCTCGACTAACCTGCGGTATGCATCCTCTCGCACGTGTTTTTACTCGACTAGCCTGCGGGATGCATCCTCTCGCACGTGTTTTTGCTCGACTAGCCTGCGGGATGCATCCTCTCGCACGTGTTTTTGCTCGACTAGCCATGCGCATCCCAAAAAACCTGTGCATGCGCATCCCAAAAAACCTGCGCATGCGCATCCCACAAAACCTGCGCATGCGCATCCCACAAAACTTCGCACGTGTTTTTACTCGACTAGCCTGCGCGATGCATCCTCTCGCACGTGTTTTTACTTGACTAGCCTGCGGGATGCATCCTCTCGCACGTGTTTTTGCTCGACTAGCCTGCGGGATGCATCCTCTCGCACGTGTTTTTGCTCGACTAGCCTGCGGGATGCATCCTCTCGCACGTGTTTTTACTCGACTAGCCTGCGGGATGCATCCTCTCGCACGTGTTTTTGCTCGACTAGCCTGCGGGATGCATCCTCTCGCACGTGTTTTTACTCGACTAGTCTGCGGGATGCATCCTCTCGCACGTGTTTTTGCTCGACTAGCCTGCGGGATGCATCCTCTCGCACGTGTTTTTGCTCGACTAGCCTGCGGGATGCATCCTCTCGCACGTGTTTTTGCTCGACTAGCCTGCGGGATGCATCCTCTCGCACGTGTTTTTGCTCGACTAGCCTGCGGGATGCATCCTCTCGCACGTGTTTTTACTCGACTAGCCATGCGCATCCCAAAAAACCTGCGCATGCGCATCCCACAAAACCTGCGCATGCGCATCCCACAAAACTTCGCACGTGTTTTTACTCGACTAGCCTGCGGGATGCATCCTCTCGCACGTGTTTTTGCTCGACTAGCCTGCAGGATGCATCCTCTCGCACGTGTTTTTACTCGACTAGCCTGCGGGATGCATCCTCTCGCACGTGTTTTTGCTCGACTAGCCTGCGGGATGCATCCTCTCGCACGTGTTTTTACTCGACTAGCCTGCGGGATTCATCCTCTCGCACGTGCTTTTACTCGACTAGCCTGCGGGATGCATCCTCTCGCACGTGTTTTTACTCGACTAGCCTGCGGGATGAATCCTCTCGCACGTGTTTTTGCTCGACTAGCCTGCGGGATGCATCCTCTCGCACGTGTTTTTACTCGACTAGCCTGCGGGATGAATCCTCTCGCACGTGTTTTTGCTCGACTAGCCTGCGGGATGCATCCTCTCGGACGTGTTTTTGCTCGACTAGCCTGCGGGATGCATCCTCTCGCACGTGTTTTTGCTCGACTATCCTGCGGGATGCATCCTCTCGCACGTGTTTTTGCTCGACTAGCCTGCGGGATGCATCCTCTCGCACGTGTTTTTGCTCGACTAGCCTGCGGAATGCATCCTCTCGCACGTGTTTTTACTCGACTAGCCTGCGGGAAGCATCCTCTCGCACGTGTTTTTACTCGACTAGTCTGCGGGATGCATCCTCTCGCACGTGTTTTTGCTCGACTATCCTGCGGGATGCATCCTCTCGCACGTGTTTTTGCTCGACTAGCCTGCGGGATGCATCCTCTCGCACGTGTTTTTGCTCGACTAACCTGCGGTATGCATCCTCTCGCACGTGTTTTTACTCGACTAGCCTGCGGGATGCATCCTCTCGCACGTGTTTTTGCTCGACTAGCCTGCGGGATGCATCCTCTCGCACGTGTTTTTGCTCGACTAGCCATGCGCATCCCAAAAAACCTGTGCATGCGCATCCCAAAAAACCTGCGCATGCGCATCCCACAAAACCTGCGCATGCGCATCCCACAAAACTTCGCACGTGTTTTTACTCGACTAGCCTGCGCGATGCATCCTCTCGCACGTGTTTTTACTTGACTAGCCTGCGGGATGCATCCTCTCGCACGTGTTTTTGCTCGACTAGCCTGCGGGATGCATCCTCTCGCACGTGTTTTTGCTCGACTAGCCTGCGGGATGCATCCTCTCGCACGTGTTTTTACTCGACTAGCCTGCGGGATGCATCCTCTCGCACGTGTTTTTGCTCGACTAGCCTGCGGGATGCATCCTCTCGCACGTGTTTTTACTCGACTAGTCTGCGGGATGCATCCTCTCGCACGTGTTTTTGCTCGACTAGCCTGCGGGATGCATCCTCTCGCACGTGTTTTTGCTCGACTAGCCTGCGGGATGCATCCTCTCGCACGTGTTTTTGCTCGACTAGCCTGCGGGATGCATCCTCTCGCACGTGTTTTTGCTCGACTAGCCTGCGGGATGCATCCTCTCGCACGTGTTTTTACTCGACTAGCCATGCGCATCCCAAAAAACCTGCGCATGCGCATCCCACAAAACCTGCGCATGCGCATCCCACAAAACTTCGCACGTGTTTTTACTCGACTAGCCTGCGGGATGCATCCTCTCGCACGTGTTTTTGCTCGACTAGCCTGCAGGATGCATCCTCTCGCACGTGTTTTTACTCGACTAGCCTGCGGGATGCATCCTCTCGCACGTGTTTTTGCTCGACTAGCCTGCGGGATGCATCCTCTCGCACGTGTTTTTACTCGACTAGCCTGCGGGATTCATCCTCTCGCACGTGCTTTTACTCGACTAGCCTGCGGGATGCATCCTCTCGCACGTGTTTTTACTCGACTAGCCTGCGGGATGAATCCTCTCGCACGTGTTTTTGCTCGACTAGCCTGCGGGATGCATCCTCTCGCACGTGTTTTTACTCGACTAGCCTGCGGGATGAATCCTCTCGCACGTGTTTTTGCTCGACTAGCCTGCGGGATGCATCCTCTCGGACGTGTTTTTGCTCGACTAGCCTGCGGGATGCATCCTCTCGCACGTGTTTTTGCTCGACTATCCTGCGGGATGCATCCTCTCGCACGTGTTTTTGCTCGACTAGCCTGCGGGATGCATCCTCTCGCACGTGTTTTTGCTCGACTAGCCTGCGGAATGCATCCTCTCGCACGTGTTTTTACTCGACTAGCCTGCGGGATGCATCCTCTCGCACGTGTTTTTGCTCGACTAGCCTGCGGGATGCATCCTCTCGCACGTGTTTTTGCTCGACTAGCCTGCAGGATTCATCCTCTCGCACGTGTTTTTACTCGACTAGCCTGCGGGATGCATCCTCTCGCACGTGTTTTTACTCGACTAGCGTGCGGGACGCATCCTCTCGCACGTGTTTTTACTCGACTAGTCTGCGGGATGCATCCTCTCGCACGTGTTTTTGCTCGACTAGCCTGCGGGATGCATCCTCTCGCACGTGTTTTTGCTCGACTAGCCTGCGGGATGCATCCTCTCGCACGTGTTTTTGCTCGACTAGCCTGCGGGATGCATCCTCTCGCACGTGTTTTTACTCGACTAGCCATGCGCATCCCAAAAAACCTGCGCATGCGCATCCCAAAAAACCTGCGCATGCGCATCCCACAAAACCTGCGCATGCGCATCCCACAAAACTTCGCACGTGTTTTTACTCGACTAGCCTGCGGGATGCATCCTCTCGCACGTGTTTTTGCTCGACTAGCCTGCGGGATGCATCCTCTCGCACGTGTTTTTACTCGACTAGCCTGCGGGATGCATCCTCTCGCACGTGTTTTTGCTCGACTAGCCTGCGGGATGCATCCTCTCGCACGTGTTTTTACTCGACTAGCCTGCGGGATTCATCCTCTCGCACGTGCTTTTACTCGGCTAGCCTGCGGGATGCATCCTCTCGCACGTGTTTTTGCTCGACTAGCCTGCAGGATTCATCCTCTCGCACGTGTTTTTACTCGACTAGCCTGCGGGATGAATCCTCTCGCACGTGTTTTTGCTCGACTAGCCTGCGGGATGCATCCTCTCGCACGTGTTTTTACTCGACTAGCCTGCGGGATGCATCCTCTCGCACGTGTTTTTACTCGACTAGCCTGCGGGATGCATCCTCTCGCACGTGTTTTTACTCGACTAGCCTGCGGGAAGCATCCTCTCGCACGTGTTTTTACTCGACTAGTCTGCGGGATGCATCCTCTCGCACGTGATTTTGCTCGACTAGCCTGCGGGATGCATCCTCTCGCACGTGTTTTTGCTCGACTAGCCTGCGGGATGCATACTCTCGCACGTGTATTTGCTCGACTAGCCTGCGGGATGCATCCTCTCGCACGTGTTTGTGCTCGACTAGCCTGCGGGATGCATCCTCTCGCACGTGTTTTTACTTGACTAGCCTGCGGGATGCATCCTCTCGCACGTGTTTTTGCTCGACTAGCCTGCGGGATGCATCCTCTCGCACGTGTTTTTGCTCGACTAGCCTGCGGGATGCATCCTCTCGCACGTGTTTTTGCTCGACTAGCCTGCGGGATGCATCCTCTCGCACGTGTTTTTACTCGACTAGCCTGCGGGATTCATCCTCTCGCACGTGCTTTTACTCAACTAGCCTGCGGGATGCATCCTCTCGCACGTGTCTTTGCTAGACTAGCCTGCAGGATTCATCCTCTCCCACGTGTTTTTACTCGACTAGCCTGCGGGATGAATCCTCTCGCACGTGTTTTTGCTCGACTAGCCTGCGGGATGCATCCTCTCGCACGTGTTTTTGCTCGACTAGCCTGCGGGACGCATCCTCTCGCACGTGTTTTTCCTCGACTAGCCTGCGGGATGCATCCTCTCGCACGTGTTTTTACTCGACTAGTCTGCGGGATGCATCCTCTCGCACGTGTTTTTGCTCGACTAGCCTGCGGGATGCATCCTCTCGCTCGTGTTTTTGCTCGACTAGCCTGCGGGATGCATCCTCTCGCACGTGTTTTTGCTCGACTAGCCTGCGGGATGCATCCTCTCGCACGTGTTTTTGCTCGACTAGCCTGCGGGATGCATCCTCTCGCACGTGTTTTTACTCGACTAGCCATGCGCATCCCAAAAAACCTGCGCATGCGCATCCCAAAAAACCTGCGCATGCGCATCCCACAAAACCTGCGCATGCGCATCCCACAAAACTTCGCACGTGTTTTTACTCGACTAGCCTGCGGGATGCATCCTCTCGCACGTGTTTTTGCTCGACTAGCCTGCGGGATGCATCCTCTCGCACGTGTTTTTACTCGACTAGCCTGCGGGATGCATCCTCTCGCACGTGTTTTTGCTCGACTAGCCTGCGGGATGCATCCTCTCGCACGTGTTTTTACTCGACTAGCCTGCGGGATTCATCCTCTCGCACGTGCTTTTACTCGGCTAGCCTGCGGGATGCATCCTCTCGCACGTGTTTTTGCTCGACTAGCCTGCAGGATTCATCCTCTCGCACGTGTTTTTACTCGACTAGCCTGCGGGATGAATCCTCTCGCACGTGTTTTTGCTCGACTAGCCTGCGGGATGCATCCTCTCGCACGTGTTTTTACTCGACTAGCCTGCGGGATGCATCCTCTCGCACGTGTTTTTACTCGACTAGCCTGCGGGATGCATCCTCTCGCACGTGTTTTTACTCGACTAGCCTGCGGGAAGCATCCTCTCGCACGTGTTTTTACTCGACTAGTCTGCGGGATGCATCCTCCCGCACGTGTTTTTGCTCGACTAGCCTGCGGGATGCATCCTCTCGCACGTGTTTTTGCTCGACTAGCCTGCGGGATGCATCCTCTCGCACGTGTTTTTACTCGACTAGCCATGCGCATCCCAAAAAACCTGCGCATGCGCATCCCACAAAACCTGCGCATGCGCATCCCACAAAACTTCGCACGTGTTTTTACTCGACTAGCCTGCGGGATGCATCCTCTCGCACGTGTTTTTGCTCGACTAGCCTGCGGGATGCATCCTCTCGCACGTGTTTTTACTCGACTAGCCTGCGGGATGCATCCTCTCGCACGTGTTTTTGCTCGACTAGCCTGCGGGATGCATCCTCTCGCACGTGTTTTTACTCGACTAGCCTGCGGGATTCATCCTCTCGCACGTGCTTTTACTCGACTAGCCTGCGGGATGCATCCTCTCGCACGTGTTTTTGCTCGACTAGCCTGCAGGATTCATCCTCTCGCACGTGTTTTTACTCGACTAGCCTGCGGGATGAATCCTCTCGCACGTGTTTTTGCTCGACTAGCCTGCGGGACGCATCCTCTCACACGTGTTTTTACTCGACTAGCCTGCGGGATGCATCCTCTCGCACGTGTTTTTACTCGACTAGCCTGCGGGAAGCATCCTCTTGCACGTGTTTTTACTCGACTAGCCTGCGGGATGCATCCTCTCGCACGTGTTTTTACTCGACTAGCCTGCGGGAAGCATCCTCTCGCACGTGTTTTTACTCGACTAGTCTGCGGGAAGCATCCTCTCGCACGTGTTTTTACTCGACTAGTCTGCGGGATGCATCCTCTCGCACGTGTTTTTGCTCGACTAGCCTGCGGGATGCATCCTCTCGCACGTGTTTTTGCTCGACTAGCCTGCGGGATGCATCCTCTCGCACGTGTTTTTGCTCGACTAGCCTGCGGGATGCATCCTCTCGCACGTGTTTTTGCTCGACTAGCCATGCGCATCCCAAAAAACCTGCGCATGCGCATCCCACAAAACCTCGCACGTGTTTTTACTCGACTAGCCTGCGGGATGCATCCTCTCGCACGTGTTTTTACTCGAGTAGCCTGCGGGATGCATCCTCTCGCACGTGTTTTTACTCGACTAGCCTGCGGGATGCATCCTCTCGCACGTGTTTTTGCTCGACTAGCCTGCGGGATGCATCCTCTCGCACGTGTTTTTGCTCGACTAGCCTGCGGGATGCATCCTCTCGCACGTGTTTTTACTCGACTAGCCTTCGGGATGCATCCTCTCGCACGTGTTTTTACTCGACTAGCCTGCGGGACGCATCCTCTCGCACGTGTTTTTACTCGACTAGCCTGCGGGAAGCATCCTCTCGCACGTGTTTTTACTCGACTAGTCTGCGGGATGCATCCTCTCGCACGTGTTTTTGCTCGACTAGCCTGCGGGATGCATCCTCTCGCACGTGTTTTTGCTCGACTAGCCTGCGGGATGCATCCTCTCGCACGTGTATTTGCTCGACTAGCCTGCGGGATGCATCCTCTCGCACGTGTTTGTGCTCGACTAGCCTGCGGGATGCATCCTCTCCCACGTGTTTTTACTTGACTAGCCTGCGGGATGCATCCTCTCGCACGTGTTTTTGCTCGACTAGCCTGCGGGATGCATCCTCTCGCACGTGTTTTTGCTCGACTAGCCTGCGGGATGCATCCTCTCGCACGTGTTTTTGCTCGACTAGCCATGCGCATCCCAAAAAACCTGCGCATGCGCATACCACAAAACCTCGCACGTGTTTTTACTCGACTAGCCTGCGGGATGCATCCTCTCGCACGTGTTTTTACTCGACTAGCGTGCGGGATGCATCCTCTCGCACGTGTTTTTACAGGACTAGCCTGCGGGATGCATCCTCTCGCACGTGTTTTTGCTCGACTAGCCTGCGGGATGCATCCTCTCGCACGTGTTTTTGCTCGACTAGCCATGCGCATCCCAAAAAACCTGTGCATGCGCATCCCAAAAAACCTGCGCATGCGCATCCCAAAAAACCTGCGCATGCGCATCCCACAAAACCTGCGCATGCGCATCCCACAAAACTTCGCACGTGTTTTTGCTCGACTAGCCTGCGGGATGCATCCTCTCGCACGTGTTTTTGCTCGACTAGCCTGCGGGATGCATCCTCTCGCACATGTTTTTACTCGACTAGCCTGCGGGATGCATCCTCTCGCACGTGTTTTTGCTCGACTAGCCTGCGGGATGCATCCTCTCGCACGTGTTTTTGCTCGACTAGCCTGCGGGATGCATCCTCTCGCACGTGTTTTTACTCGACTAGCCTGCGGGATTCATCCTCTCGCACGTGCTTTTACTCGGCTAGCCTGCGGGATGCATCCTCTCGCACGTGTTTTTGCTCGACTAGCCTGCAGGATTCATCCTCTCGCACGTGTTTTTACTCGACTAGCCTGCGGGATGCATCCTCTCGCACGTGTTTTTACTCGACTAGCCTGCGGGATGCATCCTCTCGCACGTGTTTTTACTCGACTAGCCTGCGGGAAGCATCCTCTCGCACGTGTTTTTACTCGACTAGTCTGCGGGATGCATCCTCTCGCACGTGTTTTTGCTCGACTAGCCTGCGGGATGCATCCTCTCGCACGTGTTTTTGCTCGACTAGCCTGCGGGATGCATCCTCTCGCACGTGTTTTTACTCGACTAGCCATGCGCATCCCAAAAAACCTGCGCATGCGCATCCCACAAAACCTGCGCATGCGAATCCCACAAAACTTCGCACGTGTTTTTACTCGACTAGCCTGCGGGATGCATCCTCTCGCACGTGTTTTTGCTCGACTAGCCTGCGGGATGCATCCTCTCGCACGTGTTTTTACTCGACTAGCCTGCGGGATGCATCCTCTCGCACGTGTTTTTGCTCGACTAGCCTGCGGGATGCATCCTCTCGCACGTGTTTTTACTCGACTAGCCTGCGGGATTCATCCTCTCGCACGTGCTTTTACTCGACTAGCCTGCGGGATGCATCCTCTCGCACGTGTTTTTGCTCGACTAGCCTGCAGGATTCATCCTCTCGCACGTGTTTTTACTCGACTAGCCTGCGGGATGAATCCTCTCGCACGTGTTTTTGCTCGACTAGCCTGCGGGACGCATCCTCTCACACGTGTTTTTACTCGACTAGCCTGCGGGATGCATCCTCTCGCACGTGTTTTTACTCGACTAGCCTGCGGGAAGCATCCTCTTGCACGTGTTTTTACTCGACTAGCCTGCGGGATGCATCCTCTCGCACGTGTTTTTACTCGACTAGCCTGCGGGAAGCATCCTCTCGCACGTGTTTTTACTCGACTAGTCTGCGGGAAGCATCCTCTCGCACGTGTTTTTACTCGACTAGTCTGCGGGATGCATCCTCTCGCACGTGTTTTTGCTCGACTAGCCTGCGGGATGCATCCTCTCGCACGTGTTTTTGCTCGACTAGCCTGCGGGATGCATCCTCTCGCACGTGTTTTTGCTCGACTAGCCTGCGGGATGCATCCTCTCGCACGTGTTTTTGCTCGACTAGCCATGCGCATCCCAAAAAACCTGCGCATGCGCATCCCACAAAACCTCGCACGTGTTTTTACTCGACTAGCCTGCGGGATGCATCCTCTCGCACGTGTTTTTACTCGAGTAGCCTGCGGGATGCATCCTCTCGCACGTGTTTTTACTCGACTAGCCTGCGGGATGCATCCTCTCGCACGTGTGTTTGCTCGACTAGCCTGCGGGATGCATCCTCTCGCACGTGTTTTTGCTCGACTAGCCTGCGGGATGCATCCTCTCGCACGTGTTTTTGCTCGACTAGCCTGCGGGATGCATCCTCTCGCACGTGTTTTTACTCGACTAGCCTTCGGGATGCATCCTCTCGCACGTGTTTTTACTCGACTAGCCTGCGGGACGCATCCTCTCGCACGTGTTTTTACTCGACTAGCCTGCGGGAAGCATCCTCTCGCACGTGTTTTTACTCGACTAGTCTGCGGGATGCATCCTCTCGCACGTGTTTTTGCTCGACTAGCCTGCGGGATGCATCCTCTCGCACGTGTTTTTGCTCGACTAGCCTGCGGGATGCATCCTCTCGCACGTGTTTTTGCTCGACTAGCCATGCGCATCCCAAAAAACCTGTGCATGCGCATCCCAAAAAACCTGCGCATGCGCATCCCAAAAAACCTGCGCATGCGCATCCCACAAAACCTGCGCATGCGCATCCCACAAAACTTCGCACGTGTTTTTACTCGACTAGCCTGCGGGATGCATCCTCTCGCACGTGTTTTTACTCGACTAGCCTGCGGGATGCATCCTCTCGCACGTGTTTGTGCTCGACTAGCCTGCGGGATGCATCCTCTCGCACGTGTTTTTACTTGACTAGCCTGCGGGATGCATCCTCTCGCACGTGTTTTTGCTCGACTAGACTGCGGGATGCATCCTCTCGCACGTGTTTTTGCTCGACTAGCCTGCGGGATGCATCCTCTCGCACGTGTTTTTACTCGACTAGCCTGCGGGATGCATCCTCTCGCACGTGTTTTTACTCGACTAGCCTGCGGGATGCATCCTCTCGCACGTGTTTGTGCTCGACTAGCCTGCGGGATGCATCCTCTCGCACGTGTTTTTACTTGACTAGCCTGCGGGATGCATCCTCTCGCACGTGTTTTTGCTCGACTAGCCTGCGGGATGCATCCTCTCGCACGTGTTTTTGCTCGACTAGCCTGCGGGATGCATCCTCTCGCACGTGTTTTTACTCGACTAGCCTGCGGGGTGCATCCTCTCGCACGTGTTTTTGCTCGACTAGCCTGCGGGATGCATCCTCTCGCACGTGTTTTTACTCGACTAGCCTGCGGGATTCATCCTCCCGCACGTGCTTTTACTCGACTAGCCTGCGGGATGCATCCTCTCGCACGTGTTTTTGCTCGACTAGCCTGCAGGATTCATCCTCTCGCACGTGTTTTTACTCGACTAGCCTGCGGGATGCATCCTCTCGCACGTGTTTTTACTCGACTAGCCTGCGGGACGCATCCTCTCGCACGTGTTTTTACTCGACTAGTCTGCGGGATGCATCCTCTCGCACGTGTTTTTGCTCGACTAGCCTGCGGGATGCATCCTCTCGCACGTGTTTTTGCTCGACTAGCCTGCGGGATGCATCCTCTCGCACGTGTTTTTGCTCGACTAGCCTGCGGGATGCATCCTCTCGCACGTGTTTTTGCTCGACTAGCCTGCGGGATGCATCCTCTCGCACGTGTTTTTACTCGACTAGCCATGCGCATCCCAAAAAACCTGCGCATGCGCATCCCACAAAACCTGCGCATGCGAATCCCACAAAACTTCGCACGTGTTTTTACTCGACTAGCCTGCGGGATGCATCCTCTCGCACGTGTTTTTGCTCGACTAGCCTGCGGGATGCATCCTCTCGCACGTGTTTTTACTCGACTAGCCTGCGGGATGCATCCTCTCGCACGTGTTTTTGCTCGACTAGCCTGCGGGATGCATCCTCTCGCACGTGTTTTTACTCGACTAGCCTGCGGGATTCATCCTCTCGCACGTGCTTTTACTCGACTAGCCTGCGGGATGCATCCTCTCGCACGTGTTTTTGCTCGACTAGCCTGCAGGATTCATCCTCTCGCACGTGTTTTTACTCGACTAGCCTGCGGGATGAATCCTCTCGCACGTGTTTTTGCTCGACTAGCCTGCGGGACGCATCCTCTCACACGTGTTTTTACTCGACTAGCCTGCGGGATGCATCCTCTCGCACGTGTTTTTACTCGACTAGCCTGCGGGAAGCATCCTCTTGCACGTGTTTTTACTCGACTAGCCTGCGGGATGCATCCTCTCGCACGTGTTTTTACTCGACTAGCCTGCGGGAAGCATCCTCTCGCACGTGTTTTTACTCGACTAGTCTGCGGGAAGCATCCTCTCGCACGTGTTTTTACTCGACTAGTCTGCGGGATGCATCCTCTCGCACGTGTTTTTGCTCGACTAGCCTGCGGGATGCATCCTCTCGCACGTGTTTTTGCTCGACTAGCCTGCGGGATGCATCCTCTCGCACGTGTTTTTGCTCGACTAGCCTGCGGGATGCATCCTCTCGCACGTGTTTTTGCTCGACTAGCCATGCGCATCCCAAAAAACCTGCGCATGCGCATCCCACAAAACCTCGCACGTGTTTTTACTCGACTAGCCTGCGGGATGCATCCTCTCGCACGTGTTTTTACTCGAGTAGCCTGCGGGATGCATCCTCTCGCACGTGTTTTTACTCGACTAGCCTGCGGGATGCATCCTCTCGCACGTGTGTTTGCTCGACTAGCCTGCGGGATGCATCCTCTCGCACGTGTTTTTGCTCGACTAGCCTGCGGGATGCATCCTCTCGCACGTGTTTTTGCTCGACTAGCCTGCGGGATGCATCCTCTCGCACGTGTTTTTACTCGACTAGCCTTCGGGATGCATCCTCTCGCACGTGTTTTTACTCGACTAGCCTGCGGGACGCATCCTCTCGCACGTGTTTTTACTCGACTAGCCTGCGGGAAGCATCCTCTCGCACGTGTTTTTACTCGACTAGTCTGCGGGATGCATCCTCTCGCACGTGTTTTTGCTCGACTAGCCTGCGGGATGCATCCTCTCGCACGAGTTTTTGCTCGACTAGCCTGCGGGATGCATCCTCTCGCACGTGTTTTTGCTCGACTAGCCATGCGCATCCCAAAAAACCTGTGCATGCGCATCCCAAAAAACCTGCGCATGCGCATCCCAAAAAACCTGCGCATGCGCATCCCACAAAACCTGCGCATGCGCATCCCACAAAACTTCGCACGTGTTTTTACTCGACTAGCCTGCGGGATGCATCCTCTCGCACGTGTTTTTACTCGACTAGCCTGCGGGATGCATCCTCTCGCACGTGTTTGTGCTCGACTAGCCTGCGGGATGCATCCTCTCGCACGTGTTTTTACTTGACTAGCCTGCGGGATGCATCCTCTCGCACGTGTTTTTGCTCGACTAGACTGCGGGATGCATCCTCTCGCACGTGTTTTTGCTCGACTAGCCTGCGGGATGCATCCTCTCGCACGTGTTTTTACTCGACTAGCCTGCGGGATGCATCCTCTCGCACGTGTTTTTACTCGACTAGCCTGCGGGATGCATCCTCTCGCACGTGTTTGTGCTCGACTAGCCTGCGGGATGCATCCTCTCGCACGTGTTTTTACTTGACTAGCCTGCGGGATGCATCCTCTCGCACGTGTTTTTGCTCGACTAGCCTGCGGGATGCATCCTCTCGCACGTGTTTTTGCTCGACTAGCCTGCGGGATGCATCCTCTCGCACGTGTTTTTACTCGACTAGCCTGCGGGGTGCATCCTCTCGCACGTGTTTTTGCTCGACTAGCCTGCGGGATGCATCCTCTCGCACGTGTTTTTACTCGACTAGCCTGCGGGATTCATCCTCCCGCACGTGCTTTTACTCGACTAGCCTGCGGGATGCATCCTCTCGCACGTGTTTTTGCTCGACTAGCCTGCAGGATTCATCCTCTCGCACGTGTTTTTACTCGACTAGCCTGCGGGATGCATCCTCTCGCACGTGTTTTTACTCGACTAGCCTGCGGGACGCATCCTCTCGCACGTGTTTTTACTCGACTAGTCTGCGGGATGCATCCTCTCGCACGTGTTTTTGCTCGACTAGCCTGCGGGATGCATCCTCTCGCACGTGTTTTTGCTCGACTAGCCTGCGGGATGCATCCTCTCGCACGTGTTTTTGCTCGACTAGCCTGCGGGATGCATCCTCTCGCACGTGTTTTTGCTCGACTAGCCTGCGGGATGCATCCTCTCGCACGTGTTTTTACTCGACTAGCCATGCGCATCCCAAAAAACCTGCGCATGCGCATCCCAAAAAACCTGCGCATGCGCATCCCACAAAACCTCGCACGTGTTTTTACTCGACTAGCCTGCGGGATGCATCCTCTCGCACGTGTTTTTACTCGACTAGCCTGCAGGATGCATCCTCTCGCACGAGTTTTTACTCGACTAGCCTGCGGGATGCATCCTCTCGCACGTGTTTTTACTCGACTAGCCTGCGGGATTCATCCTCTCGCACGTGTTTTTACTCGACTAGCCTGCGGGATGCATCCTCTCGCACGTGTTTTTGCTCGACTAGCCTGCAGGATTCATCCTCTCGCACGTGTTTTTACTCGACTAGCCTGCGGGATGCATCCTCTCGCACGTGTTTTTACTCGACTAGCCTGCGGGAAGCATCCTCTTGCACGTGTTTTTACTCGACTAGCCTGCGGGATGCATCCTCTCGCACGTGTTTTTACTCGACTAGCCTGCGGGAAGCATCCTCTCGCACGTGTTTTTACTCGACTAGCCTGCGGGAAGCATCCTCTCGCACGTGTTTTTACTCGACTAGTCTGCGGGATGCATCCTCTCGCACGTGTTTTTGCTCGACTATCCTGCGGGATGCATCCTCTCGCACGTGTTTTTGCTCGACTAGCCTGCGGGATGCATCCTCTCGCACGTGTTTTTGCTCGACTAGCCTGCGGGATGCATCCTCTCGCACGTGTTTTTACTCGACTAGCCTGCGGGATGCATCCTCTCGCACGTGTTTTTGCTCGACTAGCCTGCGGGATGCATCCTCTCGCACGTGTTTTTGCTCGACTAGCCATGCGCATCCCAAAAAACCTGTGCATGCGCATCCCAAAAAACCTGCGCATGCGCATCCCACAAAACCTGCGCATGCGCATCCCACAAAACTTCGCACGTGTTTTTACTCGACTAGCCTGCGCGATGCATCCTCTCGCACGTGTTTTTACTCGACTAGCCTGTGGGATGCATCCTCTCGCACGTGTTTGTGCTCGACTAGCCTGCGGGATGCATCCTCTCGCACGTGTTTTTACTTGACTAGCCTGCGGGATGCATCCTCTCGCACGTGTTTTTGCTCGACTAGCCTGCGGGATGCATCCTCTCGCACGTGTTTTTGCTCGACTATCCTGCGGGATGCATCCTCTCGCACGTGTTTTTACTCGACTAGCATGCGGGATGCATCCTCTCGCACGTGTTTTTGCTCGACTAGCCTGCGGGATGCATCCTCTCGCACGTGTTTTTGCTCGACTAGCCTGCGGGATGCATCCTCTCGCACGTGTTTTTGCTCGACTAGCCTGCGGGATGCATCCTCTCGCACGTGTTTTTACTCGACTAGCCATGCGCATCCCAAAAAACCTGCGCATGCGCATCCCACAAAACCTGCGCATGCGCATCCCACAAAGCCTGCGCATGCGCATCCCACAAAACTTCGCACGTGTTTTTACTCGACTAGCCTGCGGGATGCATCCTCTCGCACGTGTTTTTACTCGACTAGCCTGCGGGATTCATCCTCTCGCACGTGTTTTTACTCGACTAGCCTGCGGGATGCATCCTCTCGCACGTGTTTTTGCTCGACTAGCCTGCAGGATTCATCCTCTCGCACGTGTTTTTACTCGACTAGCCTGCGGGATGCATCCTCTCGCACGTGTTTTTACTCGACTAGCCTGCGGGAAGCATCCTCTTGCACGTGTTTTTACTCGACTAGCCTGCGGGATGCATCCTCTCGCACGTGTTTTTACTCGACTAGCCTGCGGGAAGCATCCTCTCGCACGTGTTTTTACTCGACTAGCCTGCGGGAAGCATCCTCTCGCACGTGTTTTTACTCGACTAGTCTGCGGGATGCATCCTCTCGCACGTGTTTTTGCTCGACTATCCTGCGGGATGCATCCTCTCGCACGTGTTTTTGCTCGACTAGCCTGCGGGATGCATCCTCTCGCACGTGTTTTTGCTCGACTAGCCTGCGGGATGCATCCTCTCGCACGTGTTTTTACTCGGCTAGCCTGCGGGATGCATCCTCTCGCACGTGTTTTTGCTCGACTAGCCTGCGGGATGCATCCTCTCGCACGTGTTTTTGCTCGACTAGCCATGCGCATCCCAAAAAACCTGTGCATGCGCATCCCAAAAAACCTGCGCATGCGCATCCCACAAAACCTGCGCATGCGCATCCCACAAAACTTCGCACGTGTTTTTACTCGACTAGCCTGCGCGATGCATCCTCTCGCACGTGTTTTTACTCGACTAGCCTGTGGGATGCATCCTCTCGCACGTGTTTGTGCTCGACTAGCCTGCGGGATGCATCCTCTCGCACGTGTTTTTACTTGACTAGCCTGCGGGATGCATCCTCTCGCACGTGTTTTTGCTCGACTAGCCTGCGGGATGCATCCTCTCGCACGTGTTTTTGCTCGACTATCCTGCGGGATGCATCCTCTCGCACGTGTTTTTACTCGACTAGCCTGCGGGATGCATCCTCTCGCACGTGTTTTTGCTCGACTAGCCTGCGGGATGCATCCTCTCGCACGTGTTTTTGCTCGACTAGCCTGCGGGATGCATCCTCTCGCACGTGTTTTTGCTCGACTAGCCTGCGGGATGCATCCTCTCGCACGTGTTTTTACTCGACTAGCCATGCGCATCCCAAAAAACCTGCGCATGCGCATCCCACAAAACCTGCGCATGCGCATCCCACAAAACCTGCGCATGCGCATCCCACAAAACTTCGCACGTGTTTTTACTCGACTAGCCTGCGGGATGCATCCTCTCGCACGTGTTTTTGCTCGACTAGCCTGCGGGATGCATCCTCTCGCACGTGTTTTTACTCGACTAGCCTGCGGGATGCATCCTCTCGCACGTGTTTTTGCTCGACTAGCCTGCGGGATGCATCCTCTCGCACGTGTTTTTACTCGACTAGCCTTCGGGATGCATCCTCTCGCACGTGTTTTTACTCGACTAGCCTGCGGGACGCATCCTCTCGCACGTGTTTTTACTCGACTAGCCTGCGGGAAGCATCCTCTCGCACGTGTTTTTACTCGACTAGTCTGCGGGATGCATCCTCTCGCACGTGTTTTTGCTCGACTAGCCTGCGGGATGCATCCTCTCGCACGTGTTTTTGCTCGACTAGCCTGCGGGATGCATCCTCTCGCACGTGTATTTGCTCGACTAGCCTGCGGGATGCATCCTCTCGCACGTGTTTGTGCTCGACTAGCCTGCGGGATGCATCCTCTCCCACGTGTTTTTACTTGACTAGCCTGCGGGATGCATCCTCTCGCACGTGTTTTTGCTCGACTAGCCTGCGGGATGCATCCTCTCGCACGTGTTTTTGCTCGACTAGCCTGCGGGATGCATCCTCTCGCACGTGTTTTTGCTCGACTAGCCATGCGCATCCCAAAAAACCTGCGCATGCGCATCCCACAAAACCTCGCACGTGTTTTTACTCGACTAGCCTGCGGGATGCATCCTCTCGCACGTGTTTTTACTCGACTAGCGTGCGGGATGCATCCTCTCGCACGTGTTTTTACAGGACTAGCCTGCGGGATGCATCCTCTCGCACGTGTTTTTGCTCGACTAGCCTGCGGGATGCATCCTCTCGCACGTGTTTTTGCTCGACTAGCCATGCGCATCCCAAAAAACCTGTGCATGCGCATCCCAAAAAACCTGCGCATGCGCATCCCAAAAAACCTGCGCATGCGCATCCCACAAAACCTGCGCATGCGCATCCCACAAAACTTCGCACGTGTTTTTGCTCGACTAGCCTGCGGGATGCATCCTCTCGCACGTGTTTTTGCTCGACTAGCCTGCGGGATGCATCCTCTCGCACATGTTTTTACTCGACTAGCCTGCGGGATGCATCCTCTCGCACGTGTTTTTGCTCGACTAGCCTGCGGGATGCATCCTCTCGCACGTGTTTTTGCTCGACTAGCCTGCGGGATGCATCCTCTCGCACGTGTTTTTGCTCGACTAGCCTGCGGGATGCATCCTCTCGCACGTGTTTTTGCTCGACTAGCCATGCGCGTCCCAAAAAACCAGCGCATGCGCATCCCAAAAAACCTGCGCATGCGCATCCCAAAAAACCTGCGCATGCGCATCCCACAAAACCTCGCACGTGTTTTTACTCGACTAGCCTGCGGGATGCATCCTCTCGCACGTGTTTTTACTCGACTAGCCTGCGGGATGCATCCTCTCGCACGTGTTTTTACAGGACTAGCCTGCGGGATGCATCCTCTCGCACGTGTTTTTGCTCGACTAGCCTGCGGGATGCATCCTCTCGCACGTGTTTTTGCTCGACTAGCCTGCGGGATGCATCCTCTCGCACGTGTTTTTGCTCGACTAGCCATGCGCATCCCAAAAAACCTGCGCATGCGCATCCCACAAAACCTCGCACGTGTTTTTACTCGACTAGCCTGCGGGATGCATCCTCTCGCACGTGTTTTTACTCGAGTAGCCTGCGGGATGCATCCTCTCGCACGTGTTTTTACTCGACTAGCCTGCGGGATGCATCCTCTCGCACGTGTGTTTGCTCGACTAGCCTGCGGGATGCATCCTCTCGCACGTGTTTTTGCTCGACTAGCCTGCGGGATGCATCCTCTCGCACGTGTTTTTGCTCGACTAGCCTGCGGGATGCATCCTCTCGCACGTGTTTTTACTCGACTAGCCTTCGGGATGCATCCTCTCGCACGTGTTTTTACTCGACTAGCCTGCGGGACGCATCCTCTCGCACGTGTTTTTACTCGACTAGCCTGCGGGAAGCATCCTCTCGCACGTGTTTTTACTCGACTAGTCTGCGGGATGCATCCTCTCGCACGTGTTTTTGCTCGACTAGCCTGCGGGATGCATCCTCTCGCACGTGTTTTTGCTCGACTAGCCTGCGGGATGCATCCTCTCGCACGTGTTTTTGCTCGACTAGCCATGCGCATCCCAAAAAACCTGTGCATGCGCATCCCAAAAAACCTGCGCATGCGCATCCCAAAAAACCTGCGCATGCGCATCCCACAAAACCTGCGCATGCGCATCCCACAAAACTTCGCACGTGTTTTTACTCGACTAGCCTGCGGGATGCATCCTCTCGCACGTGTTTTTACTCGACTAGCCTGCGGGATGCATCCTCTCGCACGTGTTTGTGCTCGACTAGCCTGCGGGATGCATCCTCTCGCACGTGTTTTTACTTGACTAGCCTGCGGGATGCATCCTCTCGCACGTGTTTTTACTCGACTAGCCTGCGGGATGCATCCTCTCGCACGTGTTTTTACTCGACTAGCCTGCGGGATGCATCCTCTCGCACGTGTTTTTACTCGACTAGCCTGCGGGAAGCATCCTCTCGCACGTGTTTTTACTCGACTAGTCTGCGGGATGCATCCTCTCGCACGTGTTTTTGCTCGACTAGCCTGCGGGATGCATCCTCTCGCACGTGTTTTTGCTCGACTAGCCTGCGGGATGCATCCTCTCGCACGTGTTTTTACTCGACTAGCCATGCGCATCCCAAAAAACCTGCGCATGCGCATCCCACAAAACCCGCGCATGCGAATCCCACAAAACTTCGCACGTGTTTTTACTCGACTAGCCTGCGGGATGCATCCTCTCGCACGTGTTTTTGCTCGACTAGCCTGCGGGATGCATCCTCTCGCACGTGTTTTTACTCGACTAGCCTGCGGGATGCATCCTCTCGCACGTGTTTTTGCTCGACTAGCCTGCGGGATGCATCCTCTCGCACGTGTTTTTACTCGACTAGCCTGCGGGATTCATCCTCTCGCACGTGCTTTTACTCGACTAGCCTGCGGGATGCATCCTCTCGCACGTGTTTTTGCTCGACTAGCCTGCAGGATTCATCCTCTCGCACGTGTTTTTACTCGACTAGCCTGCGGGATGAATCCTCTCGCACGTGTTTTTGCTCGACTAGCCTGCGGGACGCATCCTCTCACACGTGTTTTTACTCGACTAGCCTGCGGGATGCATCCTCTCGCACGTGTTTTTACTCGACTAGCCTGCGGGAAGCATCCTCTTGCACGTGTTTTTACTCGACTAGCCTGCGGGATGCATCCTCTCGCACGTGTTTTTACTCGACTAGCCTGCGGGAAGCATCCTCTCGCACGTGTTTTTACTCGACTAGTCTGCGGGAAGCATCCTCTCGCACGTGTTTTTACTCGACTAGTCTGCGGGATGCATCCTCTCGCACGTGTTTTTGCTCGACTAGCCTGCGGGATGCATTCTCTCGCACGTGTTTTTGCTCGACTAGCCTGCGGGATGCATCCTCTCGCACGTGTTTTTGCTCGACTAGCCTGCGGGATGCATCCTCTCGCACGTGTTTTTGCTCGACTAGCCATGCGCATCCCAAAAAACCTGCGCATGCGCATCCCACAAAACCTCGCACGTGTTTTTACTCGACTAGCCTGCGGGATGCATCCTCTCGCACGTGTTTTTACTCGAGTAGCCTGCGGGATGCATCCTCTCGCACGTGTGTTTGCTCGACTAGCCTGCGGGATGCATCCTCTCGCACGTGTTTTTGCTCGACTAGCCTGCGGGATGCATCCTCTCGCACGTGTTTTTGCTCGACTAGCCTGCGGGATGCATCCTCTCGCACGTGTTTTTACTCGACTAGCCTTCGGGATGCATCCTCTCGCACGTGTTTTTACTCGACTAGCCTGCGGGACGCATCCTCTCGCACGTGTTTTTACTCGACTAGCCTGCGGGAAGCATCCTCTCGCACGTGTTTTTACTCGACTAGTCTGCGGGATGCATCCTCTCGCACGTGTTTTTGCTCGACTAGCCTGCGGGATGCATCCTCTCGCACGTGTTTTTGCTCGACTAGCCTGCGGGATGCATCCTCTCGCACGTGTTTTTGCTCGACTAGCCATGCGCATCCCAAAAAACCTGTGCATGCGCATCCCAAAAAACCTGCGCATGCGCATCCCAAAAAACCTGCGCATGCGCATCCCACAAAACCTGCGCATGCGCATCCCACAAAACTTCGCACGTGTTTTTACTCGACTAGCCTGCGGGATGCATCCTCTCGCACGTGTTTTTACTCGACTAGCCTGTGGGGTGCATCCTCTCGCACGTGTTTTTGCTCGACTAGCCTGCGGGATGCATCCTCTCGCACGTGTTTTTACTCGACTAGCCTGCGGGATTCATCCTCCCGCACGTGCTTTTACTCGACTAGCCTGCGGGATGCATCCTCTCGCACGTGTTTGTGCTCGACTAGCCTGCGGGATGCATCCTCTCGCACGTGTTTTTACTTGACTAGCCTGCGGGATGCATCCTCTCGCACGTGTTTTTGCTCGACTAGACTGCGGGATGCATCCTCTCGCACGTGTTTTTGCTCGACTAGCCTGCGGGATGCATCCTCTCGCACGTGTTTTTACTCGACTAGCCTGCGGGATGCATCCTCTCGCACGTGTTTTTACTCGACTAGCCTGCGGGATGCATCCTCTCGCACGTGTTTGTGCTCGACTAGCCTGCGGGATGCATCCTCTCGCACGTGTTTTTACTTGACTAGCCTGCGGGATGCATCCTCTCGCACGTGTTTTTGCTCGACTAGCCTGCGGGATGCATCCTCTCGCACGTGTTTTTGCTCGACTAGCCTGCGGGATGCATCCTCTCGCACGTGTTTTTACTCGACTAGCCTGTGGGGTGCATCCTCTCGCACGTGTTTTTGCTCGACTAGCCTGCGGGATGCATCCTCTCGCACGTGTTTTTACTCGACTAGCCTGCGGGATTCATCCTCCCGCACGTGCTTTTACTCGACTAGCCTGCGGGATGCATCCTCTCGCACGTGTTTTTGCTCGACTAGCCTGCAGGATTCATCCTCTCGCACGTGTTTTTACTCGACTAGCCTGCGGGATGCATCCTCTCGCACGTGTTTTTACTCGACTAGCCTGCGGGACGCATCCTCTCGCACGTGTTTTTACTCGACTAGTCTGCGGGATGCATCCTCTCGCACGTGTTTTTGCTCGACTAGCCTGCGGGATGCATCCTCTCGCACGTGTTTTTGCTCGACTAGCCTGCGGGATGCATCCTCTCGCACGTGTTTTTGCTCGACTAGCCTGCGGGATGCATCCTCTCGCACGTGTTTTTGCTCGACTAGCCTGCGGGATGCATCCTCTCGCACGTGTTTTTACTCGACTAGCCATGCGCATCCCAAAAAACCTGCGCATGCGCATCCCACAAAACCTGCGCATGCGAATCCCACAAAACTTCGCACGTGTTTTTACTCGACTAGCCTGCGGGATGCATCCTCTCGCACGTGTTTTTGCTCGACTAGCCTGCGGGATGCATCCTCTCGCACGTGTTTTTACTCGACTAGCCTGCGGGATGCATCCTCTCGCACGTGTTTTTGCTCGACTAGCCTGCGGGATGCATCCTCTCGCACGTGTTTTTACTCGACTAGCCTGCGGGATTCATCCTCTCGCACGTGCTTTTACTCGACTAGCCTGCGGGATGCATCCTCTCGCACGTGTTTTTGCTCGACTAGCCTGCAGGATTCATCCTCTCGCACGTGTTTTTACTCGACTAGCCTGCGGGATGAATCCTCTCGCACGTGTTTTTGCTCGACTAGCCTGCGGGACGCATCCTCTCACACGTGTTTTTACTCGACTAGCCTGCGGGATGCATCCTCTCGCACGTGTTTTTACTCGACTAGCCTGCGGGAAGCATCCTCTTGCACGTGTTTTTACTCGACTAGCCTGCGGGATGCATCCTCTCGCACGTGTTTTTACTCGACTAGCCTGCGGGAAGCATCCTCTCGCACGTGTTTTTACTCGACTAGTCTGCGGGAAGCATCCTCTCGCACGTGTTTTTACTCGACTAGTCTGCGGGATGCATCCTCTCGCACGTGTTTTTGCTCGACTAGCCTGCGGGATGCATCCTCTCGCACGTGTTTTTGCTCGACTAGCCTGCGGGATGCATCCTCTCGCACGTGTTTTTGCTCGACTAGCCTGCGGGATGCATCCTCTCGCACGTGTTTTTGCTCGACTAGCCATGCGCATCCCAAAAAACCTGCGCATGCGCATCCCACAAAACCTCGCACGTGTTTTTACTCGACTAGCCTGCGGGATGCATCCTCTCGCACGTGTTTTTACTCGAGTAGCCTGCGGG